>NC_056741.1:1566567085-1566704585 GCF_019279795.1 Protopterus annectens
TTATGAACCTTTCCATACTGTAGCTACTAAATAATGCAGTCAACGGAGCAGCCAGAGCAGTGAGCATACTTATCGATCTACAATATCATGTCTGGCTTCACTTTTTGACTCAGTAGATAATTTTAAGCCATCCTTCACCAATGCCCTATTTGATAGATCTGCACCGATTGGAACAGTGGTGAAAGATTAATGAAGTGTGAACAAGAAGGTAAGATGCCATCTGCTATAGGTGTTGGATTTGAGACTCCTCAAAGATCCTTTAGTAGGAGGAATCTGAAGGGATCCAAATTTCTGTGGATTAGAAAACCCCAGCATCAGCCCTTTGAACCCTCTTTAAATAACTCTGGCTGTGGCAGACACCGACTAAAGGTCATAGCAGTCAACAGAACCAGGGATATCGAGGTCTCTTTTCCAGCAAACAGACTCGATGCCTTCCACACGTTTGTACCAGCTACTGCACAGAAAGGTACAAAAGGTAAATGTCTCACAGTACATCAGAAACAATCATACATCAAGGCTGGTCATGCAGTATGATGCACTTGAGTTCTTCCATGTGCACCTCATTTTAAGCAAAGTCCCATACCATATCTTTGGAGGCTGGGAGTTCCCCTGTATGATCCTAGAAACCCATATCACTTACTTAAATGAACTTGAGTCACTCTCCATTCAGCTCAACACCATATTTCACATGCCCCACAATAAATGGAGAATCATAAACTGCCTCAGACTTGCAGCCATGAAGATTCCTGGACTTTGTCAGCATGAATGTCATGGACCATCCATTCCATTTTCCCACGAAGGGCAGTAACATCCTCGACCTAATCCTCGCCAGCTTGTGGGAATGATGCACAACCTTGGATGTAATGGTGTACCTGGTAAGGTTGGACCATAAAGCTGTTAACTTCAAAATAAATGTAAAACCTGGAAACCTGGGAAAGTTTTAGGAATAAAGGAATTATTCCAAATCAAACTTCATAATTTTAAGTGATACTCTATCAACCCCCCCCCCCCCATCCCGGGGAGCACAGCTGCTTATGTGGAGTCATTCATCAACAGTTGCACAGAGGCAGTGGTACCTACTGAAAATAAGCACAGGACAAACTAAAAATACATGCCACTTTGGTGGAATCCTAAGATCGATAGGTTGTATAACCAAAGGATGAAAATTATGGCCACAAAATAAAATATGCAATGTCCAACAAGGTAAGAACTCCAGAACAAACACAAATACCAACACTTTCTAGTAAAGAAGTTCCAGTAAAGAAAACTAAAACATTAATCCAGCAAGACAGAGGGACTCCAAAATGGCCGGTTTCAATAAAAAAACTTTAATTGTCGACACGACACACAGTCCCTCTGTCTTGCTGGATTAATTTTAAGGTAAGAACTCCCTCATCAAACTAAATAAACAACATATAAGTCTAAATAAATTTACCAAAGCCAAATTTGAGGTAACAGTAGACTCCCAGGTGAAGTACAACCACACAATATTCTTCAGCTATATCCAGTGTGCTAAAATAACTGTAAATGGGGATACCTATATTGAGCTGGAAGGTATTGCAAATCTATTGGTAAATAAATTCAGCTCCAGTTATAGCATGCTTTCTTCCCAGGCATCTCTCAGGAAGTACCTCCAAGTATAGGTCCCTAGACTATCAATAGGGAACAGGTCCTCAATGCACTCTCTAAAGCCAAAAACAATGGATCAATGGGATCTGAGTATATTCCAGTATGTCTTCTTAATAGCATGAAACATGACCTATTGGGGTGACTAGGAGTATGTTTATTTGTAGCCTCCAAACAGGATTCATGCCAAGCCAATGGAGGACAGCAACTTTTATCACTCTGCATAAGGGTGGACCATCCACAGACCTGGGAAAACTACCAGTTCATAAGACTGACTAGTCTTGTATGTAAGACCGTGGAAGGAATAATCAGGAACATGATAGATAATGACATGGAAAGCCTTCAGACATTAGATCCAACCCACTTTGGTTTCATCAAGGGCAGGTCATGACTACTATTCCTGGTAGGTAGGACTTCTTTGAGCAGGTCACCAAAACAATGAATGAGGGCAAAACTGTAAATACTGCCTACTTCAGCGTGGCCAAAGCATTGAACACAATACCCTAGTCTGGTATTGTAGGCAAGCTCACAGAATTATGTATAATCTTCTACATCACCAGCTGGAAAGCCTGTTGACTTACAGATGGGACACAAGAAGTCAGGATAGGTGAGTCTGCTTTCATAAAAAAAAAAAGGCTAATCACTAATGGAGTTACCCAGGGCTCAGTACTGGATCTGCTCCTTTTTGGTATCCACTTTTCTGAAGTAAAATCCAACATCAAATCTTCAGGCTGACTAAGTTTGCAAATGATTCCAAACTAGGTGGAGTCACAGAATCCCTCAGAGACACAAACACACTCCAAGAAGGCCTGACACAGAATAATAACTTGTATTAGAGTCACAGTCTAAATCTAGGTGCAAAAAATGTGTAATAGTATATTTCATTAAGATAACCAGTCTTGGATGTTATTGTATTGATAAATACACCTCTGTGGTCAGGGACTTGGGAACGCATGCAGACAGTGACTAGGCCATTAACCATCATGTATATACTGTAGTAAGGAAATCATTCTACATTGCACAACTTAAAAGCAGGGGTATCGAGCATCTAGGTCCAAAGAAGTCATTGTTCTGTTGTACGTATCCCTCATTAAACCAATCATTTTATACAGTTCCTCCTTCAATGCGTTTCTGACTAGGCATATGCAACAACTAGATTGTCCACAGAGGTTCCTCACAAAAAGAATACATGATGTAGTCTGCATGTCGTAAGCGGACTGATTCAAAGCGGTATCCCTTTACCTGGTCTCCTGCAGACTGGCGATCTTTGTTTGGCCTTCATTGCTTCCTCCGATACAGCCATTGCAGAACTGTTGTACATCACAAAACAAATTTCATCAGAAACACCTGATCTGGGATCTAAACCTTATGTGTGACATAAATAAGACATGGTGGAGGGACAGGTATATGTCGCAGAGACTACCTCTTCTCTTGGACAAGCTTCCCATCCATGTGAAACAGAATTCCTCCCTGCACTTATTCAAGCGCAACTTGGATTACTGGATGGCTAACAGTAAATTTACCCCTGATTTGTCACCTATGTTCGTCGAACATTTTGAATGGAGATCGACGTACAGAGTGGAACAGGATATTTACTGCTTTCCTCACTGTAGTGCGATTTCGGAGTTGGTATATATTTAATTAGCAAGGAGTGTGGGGGGTTCAGGGGGGCTTGCCCCCTGCAATAACGTAAAAATATATATTTTTTTGTTTTTATTTATTTATTTTTTTTTTATTTTGTTTTGAAAGTTTCAAAACTTCAATTGTCTGGTCTCAGCTGTTTGAAGTTCAAAGTTTGGAAACTCTGAGCTGTAGAAGTAGATCCATATATGTATAGGCCTTATAGAGATTGAATGTTGGTGTATTGCTCTCATAACTGTTATTGTGCTTCATGCTATTCTCTGTTGACTATTTAGGTGGCCATATTTCACCCTGGATGTCCAAGATTTGTGTGTGGTTTGCTTGGGGTTGAACCATTTATCTGTTGACTGAGCAACTTGTAAGGCTTTCAGTCTGAGAGGTCTCTTGGAACATGGAAACAAACTGGTGATTAAGGGGCTTCTGTCTCCTGTTTCCAGTGCTGATAAGGCTAGAAAATCAGGGGATAAAGATAGGTAGAAACGCTGGGAAAAGTGAGACAAGGATGAAGTACAAAAAGAAAAAAATATGACACACCTGGACTGTCAGCACTGAAGCTCTTGAGGGAAGATACCGCTATCTCTAAGTCAACTCCTATTTGTATTTGATCAGTTCCAGAGGTTTCTGATAGTTGGGTGATGATTATTTCTGTTAAGTCTCTTAAGAGCACCAAAACAGCAAAAAAAAATAAATAAATAAAAAGAACATCCAACAGGGCTGTAAAAGAGATAAATGTAATAACATGTAAAAAAAGTATTGGTAAGCACTTTCACACCAAAATTGCACTTACTCAGACCATATAAAACATTGCACTGCAAGTGCTGATATATAAGAACATTTAATTACATAAATTATTTAAATAAGTCACGTTATTTTAATACCGGCTTTAAAGAAACAGTTTAATTTAAACCTCTGCCTTTATTGACTTGCAGTTCCAAAATCCATTTTAGTTCCATACTTTCAGTCCTGTTTCCATCATCAGCTCCTCTAAAATTAAAATGCATCAATTGTAGTATAAATAATTAAAAACATGATTATTTCCATAAGTATTTAACATGTTTAGCTAAATCAGTGGGTTTATTTTTGTTTATATCATTCTGTTGCTCAAGTGTACATTATCTAAAAGGATGATTTGTTTTGCCTACATAAAAAGATGAACAGAAAATACAAGTAGCTAAATATAATAGATCTGAACTTTTACATTCTGCATAAAATTTTAAATCATAACAAAGACCATTTTCAGGATGTTTAAACATGGAGATAGATAAAATAAATGTACATGCACTACAGCCATTGCATGAAAATGTCCCAAGCTGTTCAGAGATTTTATTTACAGTTCTAGAATGTCTATAACATAATTGACATTTGATGGACTTCTCATTCTTAAAAAGAGAATCTTGGTTTACTACCCAATATAATCTTAAATTCCTCATCTGTCATCAAAATATACTAGTTCTTGTTAATTACATTTCACACTACATCTATATCATTAGAAAAAGTCAAGGTAACTCTTAGAATATCACTACGATTACTAGAATTGTTGTTGGCTGTATTTCCTGTATCTAAAAATTCAGAAAATAACTGTATGGCAGTGGTGTCTCTCTTTGATAACACATCAGCAATTGTGCTTCCACTCTCATTTTCCAAATCTCTTCGTAAAAAATCTTTATGCATATCACTAAAAGTTTTATTAAGAAATTTATCATCGTTATTTTGCTTAGTGGCTCTAATGAACTAACCTTTTAAAACATTCTTAATATGGCCATCATCTTCTTTAAACACAGATACATCCAAAAATGTATTTGAAGTATTGGAGTGCTTAACAGTCAATTTCAAAAAGGCTGTAGTACTATGTAAAAAGTCAACAAAAGTATACAATTCTTGCAATAATCTTGTCCAAATGTGAAAAATGTCATCAGTAAAACATACATAGAATTTAAGACAGTTAATAAAGCAATGACCAGTTAAAACATTAGTTAGCTCCCATAGTGCAAAACTATGTTCGCATACCTATTAGCGCATACAGTACCCATGACAACACCCATGTTCTGTAAGTAAAAATTGTCAATAAACAAAAGAAGTTATTTTCTGAAATTAAGTCAAGAAGTATACATTCCAAATATATTTTACTATTAGTATAGTCAGTATAATTCCATAAGAACTGTGTAATACTTTCAGTCCCAAACTTGTTGGGTATCACAGTAAACAATGAGTTCACATCCAATGTAACAAAAAAAAACACATATCTCTATTGTTAAAGCCTTTACACGAGTCATAAAAAATGGATATGAAGTGACTAACACTGTCTTAATCATATCCAAGCATGGTCTTAATAACTTTTCAACAAAAATATAGTACTGGTGGACTTTATGACTGTAGCATTGCAATTAAGAAAGAACTGATGAATGACACAACCTCTTTCTATCTGCCCATCAAGGAGTTTAGGGCATTGGACAGAATGTGAAGAAGGCATACTCTTCAAGTATCTTTGATCTCGAGGACTTGAGCTGAAGGACTGCATGACCACTGCACTCTGGAGACAGTCAAGAGTCATCTATCCCTTTACTCTCTGACATAGATGGCCATCATTTAGGATTCTTGAGTAAGGTGGATAATATCCAGAGGATAATACACTTTTGTTTGTTCATCATTCCAACTGCTACAGTAACCTTTAGGCTAAATGGATTGTGTCTTGCCAAGACACAAAAAACAGACAGCTTCCAAAAGCTCTAACTCCATCCCGCACTTCCACTCAGACTGCTGATTTGTCACCACTGAGGAAGGGAAACTCAGCTGTCAGAGTAGAAAATATTCAGTACTTTATTGCCACCTCGTGAAGAAGCAGCTCAGAGGCTCCAGACAGCAGCGGCGTCTCCTCCTCTTTCAGGTAGATTAAGTTTCCTTTGGGGGAATCCTTTCACACACAAAATCTTTATTGATTTTTAATGTGTTTAGTATATTTAAGATGAAAAAAAAGTATTTAACTTTCCTTGGTACATAAATGCCATGGTCCCTTTAAGAAACCCCGTATTTCTTACCTACCTTCTGTTTCCTATCTGGGATTGATTTTTTAGCTTCAAATAGTGTGGGGGCTTATTTGGTGTAGAAATCTACTAATGTACTGGTTATACAAACTGTTTATTTATTTTTAAAAAATCCCTAACGCAGTCAACAGATGTAGAAACAGCTTGAAGAACGACTGTATACAAGTACTCAAAAGGTGCAAGCACCACTTTAATACATAAAACAATAAAAACTGGTTAGCTCTTTCATTTCACAATGTATAAAACTTCATCCTGGAAGTTTTACACATTGTGAAACTAAAGCGCTAACCAGTTTTTATTGTTTTATGTATGGTGCTTGCACCTTTTGAGTACTTCTATACAGTCTACAGTCGTTCTTCAAGCTGTTTCTACATTTGTTGACTCAATTTGGAATTTTTTATTTATTTTTAAAAGTTTTAGTGTGGGGCAGTGTTTCATTTGGACAGACAATGACAGGGCATATAGTGCTTGTGTTCATGGTGTGACATCTTACCTGCCATTTAAGTCTGTCAGACTAATTTTACTTCTTAGGGGGATTCTGACAGGGTTTTTGTGTACTGTTTGTATATTACTATATTTTTGGGAACTGTTTTGTGAATAGGTAAGTGTAAATGTGCTGCTTGGAGATTTTTGGCAACTTACCTTCCATATCAATTTGTTCCAGCTATTCCAGCTACATCTGATGCATCCTTCTTGGTCTCAGCATGGATACTTACCCCACTCCTCCTGGTTTGACTTCCAGTTCATATAAATAAAAAACAACTTACTAGACAGTCCTTGCTGATTACCTAGGCTTAATGTTTGTCTCAGACCATTAATGGGTGACTGCAATAGCCAGCAGTCATTTCTTAAACCACTCACTTACCTCTTCACATCCTCTGGTGTAGACATCTCAACTACCACAAACCAAAGATCTGCCTTGTCCTTTTCAGATGTGTCCAATTTTGCATGGGAGAACCATTTTTTCTTCTCAATTTAGGGGTGATTCCCCCTGAATTGAGTATATTTTTTGATGCATTGCAAGTGGAATTGCCTCAGTCTGTGCCTATTCCTCCTCTAGTTTCAGCCTTGGAGGAGGTATATTATGCTGCCTGCAGCAACCCTGATCGGCTTTCAATCCTCAAAAGAGCAGATAGTGTTTATTTCTTTTTTACTGACATTTGATTAGTGGGAAAAGTCCAACTGGGTAGGAACCCATTTTTAGGGGAGCCCCAGGGAGAAAAGCTCCAATGTATTACAAAATATTTTAAGAATAATCATTCTGCAATCTTCAAAAATAAAACAAAAAACAAATATAGTTTAAATATTTATACCAAATTAGACATAATATGAAAACAAGTAATATGACATGACAGCGATTTAGTAATTAGAGATTTTAACCAGTTTATAGCCAAACTAAAGGGGAGTTAATATAATACAAGCAGGAATTGCTATATAAGTGAGAGAAAAGCAGGCTTATGGTATATTTAGACAGAAAGTCAGAGGAGAGAAATTGATAGAAGTTAAGAATTAAGTGAGGAAAGGAGAGTAAGAATGTATAAAGAATGAAAAGGTACTTATTCATGTTTAGAGATATAGTTTTTCCTGGTGTTGCTCAAGAATACAGCCAGCTTTTGGCTAGGAAGTCTTTCAGAATTGTTTTGTAGGATGGGAGGGAGGGTATTGACCTGCTGGATAGAGATAAGAAATTCTAGGCCTTAGCAACATGGTACGAGTACAGACAATGCCCAGCAGATTTGATCTGTTTGTGGACAGACAGGAGGTTTTGGTCATTGGATCGTAATAACTGACTAGGAACATAGTTTAGAATGTTATTTAGTGCTGGACAAGCAGATGACTTCTGGATAATTTTATTAGTGGTAACAAGCTGTGTATATGTTGATTGATGAGGTAGTTCTGACAGATTCAGGCTTTTTAGTGCTATACAGTGGTGGGTTCTGAAAAGGTTATTTTCTGCAAATTTAACAGCTTTGTTATAGCATTGCTCAAATTTTGATTTTTGTGATGCCTGAATGTTAATAAAGATGGGAATACCATAAAGAAGTGTGAGGAGGAAATAAGTAGTGGCAAATGTGGCCCTAGTTGTGTCAGTGAGAACGTTTTTGGTTGTATAAAGCATCTCTAGGTTTTGATGAGTTTTTCTTATGCAGTTTTGTAAATGCATGTTGAATTTAAGATTATCATCCACTATCATCCCTATAATTTGCTATGAGAAGTGATTTCAGTGGTTGCATTATCAAGAGAGAGGACTTTAAATTGTGTTTTTTTTCATGGGACAATGTTTTGGGAAAAAAGTTATATTTTTTAAAGGGTTGACCATGAGTTGTGAGTTACAAAGCTAAGTTTCAGTTGTTTTTAAAACTTCTTGAGAAATTTTTTGGACATGTGCCACATTGTCAGATGTACAAATGCATGTGGAGCCATCTGCTTTCTGTGTTAGGGCTATCTGTTGTATGGCTGTGTGGAGGGTGTTAGTGATAATGTCAAAGAGGTGGGGACCAAGGACAGAGAATTGTGGTACACAGGTGGAGACTGGGAATTGTGAGACGGGATGGTGTGCCATTTAACTGACCGATACCTATTGGATAGGTAGCTTTTGAACCATAGGAAGATGGGCTGAGAGAGACCTAATGAGGACATTTGAAATAGAAGTTTGCTGTGGCAATCTTGTGTCAAAGGCTTTACACAATTCTAGAAATAAGGAAGAGACTAGTTTGCCATTATCTCTAACTTTAGTGAGAGTAGCTATATAGGTTAGAAGTGCAGTGTTAGTACTATGGGAAAGACAAAAGCCATGTTGTGTAGGGGGCAGAAGATGTTGCTGCAGGTGATAGTTTAGCAATTGTTTTTGAATACATTTTTCAAGTATTTTAGAGAGGGGAGATAAGATTGCTATAGGTCTAAAGTTAGTAATGTCTGTTGAGTTTCCTCATTTGTGCAGAGAGATAATATGTGACTTTTTGCAGAGAAAGGCAATGTGGGATTCCTGGATTGACCTGTTTATAAGGATTGAGACGGGGTAGGCAATGCTGCTGGCTGCTATTTAAGGCATTCACTTGGAGGTCATCAGCTGAAGTAAAGCATAGCTTTACAAAGCGTCTTATACTAACTAGCACTTATTTTTTTCCACTTAATTGTTACAACTTCGGGATGATTATGCTAGCTTTAACTCATGCCTCAGTCTCTCAAAACCTGTGTCAGCACCTGGCTTTGCTTATTCCTCTTTGGCAACAGATTGTGGTAGACTCATTGATGTTAAATGTGGTTCATGAGAGATACAGTTGTCACTGCATACAAAATCCTCCTTCCAGGGGAATTCCTCCCCACCAAATGAACCAAACAGAAGTTCATCCTCAGGTTCTTCAGCTTTCATCATACTAGGATTCATAGACTAATCCCATTTATTCAAAGGGGCAACTGTCTATTCCAGAATGTTTCTGTTACCAAGGAAAGAGGCTTCTGGGAGACGAGTGTTAAATCTTTTCTTCCTAAATCACTTTGTTGAAGTTCCAAAATTCAAGATGCTGACCCTTCAAAATCTGCCACCTCTTGTTGCCCAGGCAAGCTTTACGGTAAAACAGGACCTTGAAGATTTCTGAATTTCTGTGCATGGGTCACTCAGTCAATGCTCTGCATCACCTTTTGATTTATCTGCTGCTTCAAAGGTGTTTACAAAGTGCCTAGCTTCAATCATTGCTTAGGGCGGAATGAATGGTACTCACTTTGATCCTAATTGGGATGATTTATTTATCTTTATATAGTCTTCATCCAGACATCAAGATTCCTTAATATGTGTTTCAACTTTCTGACCAATATGGGATTCCAGATGAACATTCACAAAATCCTGGAAAGCAAAATGAAAAACTCCTTCCTGGCCAAGGTTCAATCTAAAATGAAAACTGAAGAAACAAACATCTAATTCCACTTGCAAAATGAAACTTTAATTTAGCACTTTCTTAGATTCATAGGTAAGTAAGAGGCTAGCTACCCTTCTGGGTCATTTTAAGCCTAGTCAGTTTCCCTTTTTCTGCTCAGAATAATGGCTTCCTATTAAAATGCCCACAACTGAAATGTCAAGTGCCGATAAGCTGTAAAAAGGCAGAAAACATAGGGGAGAGAGAATCTCAAAAATCCCTCTTTTCCTTTAAACTTTTTGCCGGGGGAAGTGGGCACTTTTATATACCAACCCTGAGATGGCTGTATATATATATATATATATATATATATATATATATATATATATATATATATGGGTCTATATGACTTGGTCGACAGTTCATATGATCGACTGTTTATTTGGTCGACAGTTCATTTGATCGACAAGCACCCACACCCCCCCTAACTATATATATCATAGTATAACTATATATCATATAACTATATATATCAACTCCAGGGTCACACAACATTGGGGAAGGGGGCAAATGCTTGTCGATCAAATGAACTGTCGACCAAATAAACAGTTGATCATATGAACTGTCGACCAAGTCATATAGACCCATATATATATATATATATATATATATATATATATATATATATATATATGAATATTCTGAGAAATGGCATCTCAGACTTAGAATATGTAAATCCATTCTTTTGGCTATTTAATCTCCATATTTGGGACTCTCTCCTGTCATTTTAAATGCTTACCTGAAATAACAGTTCCCATTTGGTTATAGATTGCTGTTACTCATCCCATGATTGATAATTATGTATTACTCCTAATGAGAAAACTGGGATCATCCTATAGATAATTTGAGGGGACTCATGCATGGAATAACGCATTTCAGAGCCAGAATCATCTTCCTTTGAGTAAATACAAATTCTAAAACAGTATTTAAATAGTAATTCACATACTCACATGACAAACAATAATGCTTAAAATTACTTAACAGGTTCATAGGTGTAAATACAAGGCTATCAGTCTGCAGACCATTTCAAGCCTAGACAAATCCAGAGATCAAATTCAAACCCCAGTAACTTGTATTTGTGAAAAGACATTAACTATTACACCAACCCTTAGTAAGAATTTCTAACTGTAATTAAACGTAAAAATATGAATGTAGATATGAACAATATTACTATTATTAATTCCTTAGTTTTCTCCCCTTTCAAAAGCATTTAATATAGATAACGTTATTCAGGCATGGATAATTATCAGCACAAAACAAAATTTGCCAAGGAGTCTCTCACCTCCAATTTGTTCTTGAAATCGATCCCTCTAAAATCACAAAGTTTCTGATCTAAAACATAAGACAGAAGTTAATTTGCCCACAAGATTACATGGACAATTCTATTTTTAATTTTACTGATGAAATGTTTTTTCTTAAACAAATGAATTTATTAATTTTAGGGTTCTCCTTCATTCCTAGCATGAAAGCTAACATTGTAAATATCTTAGTTGATCTAAGGTTGTCTGTTAGGAAGTTGCATTTTATTTTTAAGGATGCCAGTTGGGAGCATCGCTCTTTGTAAAAGCTCTCTGTGTTCAAGCCATGATTACAGTCTACTTTGTAAACTTTTTTATAATGCCTTAAAGAGGGTTATACTTCTTATGCGAGACTCTCAAGTTAGTAAAATGTTTTTTTTTTTTTTTTTTTTTTTTTAGAAGCAGTGAAAATAGTAAGCAATATAAGAACTGGAATTGAGATCTTCAGAAAAGGGTAGGAGCAAACTACACAGGAAAAATTGAGAATTGTGGGAACAATACATAGAGGGGAGGAATGAGGTTTAAAAGAAGGTAGGACTTAAATGAGCTATGTAACATTTTACTGAAAATGATTGAGTAAATTATAAGTGATGTATAATGCCTTCATCTGAGAGTGCATCATTATGGTTTGTAATGTAAAATCCTTACAATAAGGATTATGTCTGTGTGTTTTGTTTTCATTTATATAAGTGTATGATTGCTTATGTCTTAATTTATGGTTTAAGAAAGATGTTTCTTGTTTAAAAAGGACAGTAACTGATTAATGTTGCCTGGGATATGTGATATATAGCAGTATATGTGAAGTATGTTTGTTAATGTGTTAATACAGTTTGATTACTTTTGTATAAATGTAAATTTGCCTCTGTCACAAGTGATAATTCAATAAAGGTGTGTTTAAAAAAAATGATAGAAAAGTTTTAAATTAATTGATGGCTAAGGGTGTGGGAATTGTTCTTATGTTCGTATAGCACATGAAAATTATGTTCAAGATATTGAGAACACCTTAGCTAATACAAACGAGTTTATAAGTTCTCAGTTGTATGAGATTTATGACAAATGCAAAGTCAGTGAGCGAATTCTGTGATTTATTTTGCCAAGGTTACATTGATTGTAAAGTGTATGATCTTTCAAACGTTAAGAACTCTGGGCTTGGTGTTTTATTCTGTAAGACTGACAAAAGTATAAGTCCACCACCGTTTAGACCCATTGTCTCTACTTCTGGAAGTCTAACTGTAGGTATTTTGATTGTTTTAGACAGTGTTTTTAACCCTGTGATTCAGAAGTTAAACAGTTACTTAAAAGACACTTAGGACTTTCTGGTTAAAGTTTTACTTTGGATATTAAATCATTGTACACCAGCATACCTATTAATACCAACATATAATTTGCTAAGTTGTTTCTCACTAAACATTCTGCTTGACTGCTTATATAAATAACATTTGTATCCTTTTAGAAGTTTTGTTAGAAAATCCCGTTTTCTTTTTAATTTTAGCTATTATCACCAAGCTAGAGGAATAGCTATGGGTGCTACTGCTGCCCCCTCTCTTGCCAGCATAGTACCTTGTGGTGGAAATACACTTATTTAGTATTAAATTATTTTCCAAAGTAATGTTATACGAACAATTTGTGGGTGATTTATTTTTTATATGGAATGGATCCGCAGGTTAAGTTTTTATTTATAAAATGAATTGGACCACTTATTTTTTGGAGTTTTGTGGTTCTAGCATGCATTTTCTGGATGTTATACTTGAGAGTAATATGAAAATCTGAAAGTAGGAGACATAAACAAAGTACTTTTGTGAACAGTTATGTTTATTTCAGGGGTAACCATCCTATTAAATCATTTTACACCAGTATACCTATTAATACCAGCATATAATTTGCTAAGTTGTTTCTCACTAAACATTCTGTTTGACTGCCTATATAAATACCATTTGTATCCTTTTAGAAGTTTTGGTAGAAAATCCCGTTTTGTTTTTAATTATAACTATTACCAACAAGCTAGAGGAATAGCTATGGGTGCTTCTGCTGCCCCCTCTCTTGCCATCATAGTACTTTGTGGTGGCAGTACACTTGTTATTTAGTATTAAATTATTTTCCAAAGTAATGTTATATGAACGATTTGTGGGTGATTTATTTTTTATATGGAATGGATCTACAGATTAAGTTTTTATTTATAAAATGAATTGGACCACTTCTTTTTGGACTTTTGTCATTCTAGCATGAATTTTCTGGATGTTATACTTGAGATGCACATTAGTAATATGAAAATCTGAAAGTAGGAGAAATAGCAAAAGTACTTCTGTGAACAGTTATGTTTAGTTTAGGGGTAACCATTCTATTTTTATGAAACATACCTAGGGGGAAATTATTTGTGCATCTTGTTTAAGATATCTGTAGATTTGAAGAGGAAGTTGAGTAGGGGATATATAGCAAAAGTATCTTCAATGAAATTGTCTTAAATATGTTCAGTAAAAGACATACTCAGTTTTTTCCTATTCCTGTTAAAGGTATAGAAAATAATTATAAAAACAAACATTTTTGAATGAATATCCATACACTTTTGAAATGTTTGTTGATAGTTTGAATGTTAAAAAATATCTAATAAGTGGAATATAACATAGAACTGTTTTTAGTAGTTGAATAATAAAACACTATTTACATACACAATGGGTAAAAGTTTGAAAATGCCTTCAAAATGATTACACTAGAATACATCTCTCCACTAACAAGAGTATGGGTACCTTTTTATGTGGATTTTATGCCTATTATAGATTTATTCATATTACTACTTTTATTCATCTGACAAATTGATGGAATTATTTATAGTCTTGCTTATGCAAGCAATAATGCCTGACAGGGTGTGTGTTAATGTGTAATTAATGCCTACCCAGGGGTTTTGTGAGGCCTGACGCTGGCCTGTCGAACATTATTACACTTATAGAATGGGCTGACTGTAAAATTGTTGTGTTTTGCTTACTTATTTATATTTTTTTATTACTATATTATTTGAATGTAAAATAGTTCCTCCGCCTAATGTTTCAAAGCTACTGTAGTATATGTGAATGGTATTAGAAGAAGCATTTTACATCCAAAATATATCATTTTTTTAAAAATATCTAGCTATTTGTTTTATTTTTGGTTCCTTCTTGCTAAAATGGTTTCTTGCCATTCATTGGGTATTAAAGTCACTAAATAATGACATACATTTCAGTTTACATTTGACTTTCAGACTTTTATTTCCTTCAGAAAATTCATGTTAACACAAATCCTGTTATTTAACTTACTTTTTATAACATTTAAAATCTGTTCCTATTTTGGAGCCTTTCTTCCCCCTTTATTTTAGGCTTTATCCACATTTCTTGAGCTAAAAGGTCAGGAGTTACTCAAACCTCTTATCTGCTGCTGCCAGTGTTTCATTTATCTCACTGCCCCCCCCCCCCCCACCACCACCACAGCTATGCTTTAGAAAGTGCATACTAACACAAGTCATATTATTGAAGCAATATTGTGATTTTTTAAACAGGAATATGTTCCTGTTTTGAAGCATGTATTCACCCTTTATTTTACATTTTATTCAGTTAAGTTATCTAAGAGGTGAGAAGTACACCTCTTGACTGCTGCTGCAGCTGTTGGATCGCTCTCACTCTTTACTCTTTCCCTGTCTCACACACACACACACACACACACACACACACACACACACACACACACACACACACACACACACGCACACACACACACAAAACTAGCTTTCATGCATGCATTCACGCACACAAACAGAAATTTTTTTTCTATTTAGATTTTACACTCACTAAACAGCAAAACCTAGCTCTGCTTAGAGAGTGTAAAATAATGGCTCGATTGTTCTCATGTTCACTCGCATGCACGCATACAATCACACACTTTTGTTTTTTTGCACTCGCTAAACAGCAGAAGCGCTGCGTAGCGAGGGTAAATTAATAGCAGCTGTTAAGTTTTTCCAGTCCAAGCTCCACTGATATGCTGCCATGAAGCGGCAGACTCATTTTTCATCAGGCATTACCTGTACATTAGTACCCTGCTGGAGAATGTTCATTCTGCAGTCATGGTGCTGATGTACAGTTTGCCTATTCTGTAATAGAATTGTAATTCCTGCACTTTCTATTTGGTTCCTTAGTCTTGTTTTATTTAGTTTCTGCAGTCTGGGTGACCCCAGATAGTGTTTTTACATTGGGAAATACTTGAGCTGCCCTTTAGTGGTAGTAGAGGGTGGCCAGGTCACTTCTGAGCTCGGATCCATTGTTTGAAACCTCCAGGTGCCTCTTTGCTATTGGCCAGAGGGCTAGATTGTTTGTTTTGTTTTCCTGCCTGTTTAAAGTTGTCCCATTTGTACAATGCCGGGCTCATTACATCATAGATCCTACTTACTTGGTGATGGTGCCATTGTTTCTAGAGGCTTTTTGGTGAATTCTGATTTTGCACAACACTGCAGTGCCTTAGAATGCGGCCCGCACTGTATATTGATATTTTCAAGTTCTGCTGCAAAATTTGTGCTTTTTAGGAGGTTTTTTTTCGCAATTTAGACTTGCATTTTACTATGTTTACTGTTACCACTGCAGTTGTTTGTCTGGTTGTATCCAGACCCATCCAGAACTGTATATTTACTGCTGACTATTGAACTGCACTTTATATTGAAATGTATTAGTGGTGTTTTAATAACTGTGCATTATTTACTATGTTCTTGCTCTCTGAATTTCCCAGTGCCATGGACTTTTACTGCTGTTTCCTGTGAGTCCCTTCACTTTCTTTCTGGTTTTGCTCTCTGGGTGGCTCTAGACAGTGTTTTTACATTAGGAAGTCTTTGGTCTGCTCCCTAGTGGCAGTAAGGGGTAGTCAGGTCATGTCTGAGCTGAGATTTACCATTTGAAATCTCCAAATGCCTGTTTGCTATTGGCCAAAGGGCTAGATTGTTTGGTGTTATTTTTTCGTGCCTGTATAAAGTTGTTGCATTTGTATGACGAGCCTGTCAGTAGTATGCAGTGCTCTATGTAAATTCTGGCTCCTATAATTAGAACTTTTTCTTTAAAACTACCTCTGAAATTTCTTCAGTACTTAGCTGTGCACTGAGCATTTAGTTTGCATACACTAGTTGCTTCGTAATTAACTGTACACTGAGCAGTTAGTTTGTGCACTGAGAAGAGCCCATCACTCATGCTTGGTGGTAGGCAGTCTTACGAGTAATCTACACTTTTACAGCAGTCAAGCTAGCCAGCCATAAACCTCCCCCACACTGTTCCCTTGTAGAACACATAGTAAGGATCCATAGCCATGGACACATATTGCTATCTCTGCTGCTAGCCTGGTAGATATGGGCATCCTTAGGCAATGTAGCAGTTACCTCTTGTATATTGACAATCATGTACTTTTCAAGCAGATGGATATATTATGCAAGAGATGTAGTTATACAATGTCACTGGAGGTAAGGCTGTCACAATCAAACACTTATATTACCAAACAGATTGTCACCCATCTTACATAGTACACATCAGACAAAAAGACCCACATATGATGAAGTTCTTAAATGTAATCTCCCTAAATGAGAAAGGCCTCCAAGACACTGCACTCACAAAAAAGTGTCCTCAGCAACCTCTGGAGGACTCTACAAATACAATACCTAATACAACACCTAATAAAAAACATGCTGCCATATGACATGGTGTCTCAGCCTGTAAGCCCATAAGGTATGCCGCCACACAACCCAAATAGGTGACTCCATTATGAGAAACACAGCTGTTCCGCATACCAGGTAAATTAGGAGACAGTCATGGTTAGCTTCCTATCAGGGCCAGGATTCATCAGATTACACATGTACTTATGTCGCAAGTACTAGTATGAGATTAGTCATAGTCCATTTGGGTCTAAACATCTGAGATCTACCTCCCTGGACTGTATGCAGAGTGACATGACAGAGCTGTCGGACAATGTTTCCAGATATGAGCCTAGCACTTTTTTAAACACCTTTTTTAAATTATCATTTAAGATATAGACAAACATATATTAACAGAAGAGAAAAACGATATTAACATAGTTTCCTTTTACATACATTATACATTACATATCTTGTCTTTCTTTATAACTGTCATCAGTCCAATGTTTCATAATTTGCTCAATTCTTGCTTTCCCTTTAACCTCATTCCTCCTCCTCTTGAAAATTAATCTGTATGTCTTGTTCATACAATTTGCATTTATTTCTATGTAATTTCCACCTTCCCTTTTCTGAAGATCTCTCTTCCAGTTCTTTTGTCTGTTTTATAATATTAAGTACTTCAAAAACAGTTGGTTTAGACTTTGATTTCCATTTTCAAGTAATTGCTTTTTTGGCAGCTAACAGAATTAAATTTAACAAGGACATACTATGTCCAGACAATTCAGATCCTGTGTCCCAGCTCAAAAGAATCATTCCTTAGTTACAGTCATTTACTCACACAATATTTCTGACAGAGTATTCTGTAAGAATTTTTAAAATCTGCCAACACATTGCACTTCCAAAACAAATGTGCCTAGTTACCTCTTTCTTCCCATCACACCTCCAACCATTTGTTATCTAAGTGAGGTCTGCATAGAAATGTCCCTGCAAATACTTCCAAGCAAAAATCCTAAACCTGTTGCACTTTGTTATATACTTAGGAGACATACATATGTTCTTCCATTGTTTCCTTATAAATTACTTTTCCAGTCTCTCTTCGCAGTCTTTTCTAACCAATGCTGATTGTAGATATTATTTAGTATTTTATTGTTGTTATGTTGTTGTTATGTCCCATCAACTCAAGTTCGAATCTTGGTCATTTGATAGGCTAAAGAATTAAAAAGAATTTGGTTTTGTGGTAGTCTGATGAGATCCTCCAACATCTGACCTGTTGTTGTTGTTGTAAATGTATTGATCCATCTCAATGGCAGTCGTCTTCTGCATCTTGTACCCTCAATCCTTTCAGTTATAATATCCTCTTCCAATGATCTTTTCCTTCGAACCATGTACCAAAGTAAGACAAACACAGATGTTCTTCATCTCACATTGCTGCAGTCCTTACACTTGGGTAGTCCGCTGTCCTCGGTCGGCCCGAATATCAAAGTATAAGGCTGACGTCGGTCAAGGCGCATTTGACTGACATCAGGACGTCAGGGTACAAATGCGCATGACCGACGTCATATCCTCAGTCTTTTTTGCCGCATGGTCCGATGCAGAAGCAGCATTGCAAGTGCCGGTTGGCGTTCTGAAATTTTTCGATTTCGGAGTTTCAGACCGAGTCAAAGTTGGCTAAGTACCCGTTAGAATATTTTAGTTTTTCTTGCCTCAGTGGTTTACCGGATGTCAGAAAAAGTGAATAATTGTATTTCTTGTGGGAAACAGATACCGCATAGAGACTATCATACTTTGTGTATTCCTTGTTTAGGGCCTGAGCACGACGTTGTTGGGTGTCGCTCTTGTGCTAGATTCAATAAGCGCACTATAAAGAGAAGGTTGGGTTGTGCCAGGTTGGTCTTCGGGAAGCGGTGCAATTATAAAATGCCGTCGGATGCTCCGACGCCCGCTTCTTCGAAGAAGCGCAAGGACAAAGCAGTTAAGCCTAGGCTAGAAGAACTGTCCGTACCGGACGCCGGTTCTTTAGAGGTGTCGGTGGAGCCGGTGGTTCCACCAGAGGTTTCTTTGGGATCCCAGGGAGAGACTTTGTTATTGCAGGATGTGGCCTCTCAGGAGGCAGGTCAGGCTGATGGGGCTTCTCAGGTTACTATACTCCCCTCCCTTCCTAGGGTGGTTAGGCCCTCTCCTTCTGTTTCCAAGGCTTCTCCCAGAGGCAGGCCAGGTTTAGCTTCAGTTGGTGTCACCCTAGTTCTTCAGGAACTGTGCCCAAGAAGCATATGCTTAAAATGGCAGAAGATTTGATTACTTTGATTAGGGTTCTTTGCCCCCTCCTGATAAGAGACCTAGGGTGGAGCCTGAGCTAGGGAGTCTTGAGCAGGCTTCGGATGTTTCAGAGTCTTCGGCTGAAGACTTGCAGGAGTATTCCCTTATTCTGATTCTGATGTGGATGATTCTACTCCTTCTGCTTCTCCTCCTGAGGATTTTTCTTTTCAGAAACTCTTCATTCCATGAGGGAGCATTTTAAGTGGGAAGGTCAGGACTTCTCTGATTCCAGGAAAAGGCTTAGGGAATTTTGTTTTACCCCAGCATAGGCCTTTGGCTATACCTCCTGTTTTGGATGTGGTGGAAGATGTTTTACAGAGGCTTCTCTTAATCCTGATTCTTTGCCTCCTGCTCCTGTTAAACCGGATAGGTATTACAGGGTGCCTGAAGCTCATAAGTATCTTTTAAGAGTCCTAGGGCAGACCCAGAAACTGTTAGTCAGGGGCCTAAAGGTGTTAAGGCTTCTGTTGTCAAGAATCCGGTTCCTACAGATAAAGAGGCCAGGGCCTTGGATAGATGGGGAAAGAAAGTTTATACTTCTTCCACTCTAGCTATGAGGGCTTTGAATTGTCAGTTTCACATGTTGAAATACCAAAACTATCTCCTTTCACAATTGAAGTCTAAGGTTGATGCTCTGGCGGAAGGTATTGATTGTAAAGAGTTACAAGATTTAGTACATGTTTCTGAACAGGTGGGTAAGCATTCTTTGCAATGTGGTTTTGATGCTGTACAGACCTCGTCTAGGGTGGCTGCCACTGGGTCAGTTCTTCGCAGGCACGCCTGGCTGAGGGATCAGAATTTATCTGACCATGTTAAAACAAGGATTTTAGATGCTCCTTTACAATCTGATGTGTTGTTTGGTTCTCCTGTTGAGGCAGTTTTAAAGAAAATGGAAGACAAGGCTAAGTCTATGCAGACTGTTAAAGATTTTTTGCAGGTTCAGCCTCCAAAGTTTAGTAGGAATTGGCCTACTAAGGGATGGACGTATCCTTCTTATGATTCCCAGTCTAGGGGTCGATCTAGACGTGGTAGGGGCAGAGCTCAGGGCTCTTTCAGGCCTAGAACATGGAGTTCTCCTGCACAGTCTTCGGGTGAGGGCAGGGGTCAGTCCTTTCGTAAACAGACCCAATGACCTACCTTTTCAGCTGCCAGAGCCTTCTCGTCTGGCAGCACCTTTGGGAGGAAGGTTGGCTCTTTTCAAAGAAAATTGGAGTTTAATTACCCAAGACAGATGGGTATTGGATATCATACACCACGGTTACAGGTTTTATTTCCATACCTTGCCTCCTTTCAAAGGCATGCCAGACGTTCCTCCTCAACAAAGAATAGAGGCTCACAAGCAAATTTCTCTGTTACTCCAAATAGGGGCCATACAGCCGGTCCCTATGCCAGAAGTGGGCCTAGGATTTTATTCTCGCCTGTTCCTAGTACCAAAGAAAGGGAGCACGTGGAGACCAATTTTGGACTTATCTATCCTCAACACTTATCTGGACATTCCCAAGTTCAAAATGTTGACGTTACAGCAGCTTTTACCTCTGCTGGGCAAAGATCATTGGATGGTAACTTTGGATCTCAAGGAGGCTTATCTTCATGTTCCTATCAGACTAAGTTGCAGGAAGTATCTGCGTTTTCGAGCTGGGACTTCTCATTATCAGTTCTCTGCATTGCCCTTTGGCTTATCTACTGCCCAGAGTGTTCACGAAAGTTCTGGCTCCAGTGATAGCTTTCCTCAGGTTAAAAGGAATACAGATCTATCCTTATTTGGACGATTGCCTGATTCTGGCTCAAGGAAGGGACGAGCTTCTTCATCATTTGGATTATGTGATAGCAGTGCTAAGATGCCTGGGGTATTCTGTGAACGAAATAAAGTCCAGTCTAGTACCCTCTCAGGACATGTGCTTTCTGGGTGTGAGACTGAATACAGCATCCCAGATGGCCTTTTGACCCCGGACAAACAAAAGAATCTTTCCCTTTACTTTCATCAGTTGTCTCATCAGTCCAGGCTGACTGCAAGGACAGTCCTTCAAGCCTTGGGGTTCATGGCATCTTGTATTCTGGTGCTTCCCAATGCCAAACTGCATATGAGGAAGCTACAATGGTATCTCAAAAATGTATGGACACAGCACTGCCAGGATTTGGACACTGTCATTCAAATAATACCTTGCATTCAAAAGGAATTGTTGTGGTGGGCTCAGGAATGTCACCTAAACAAGGGACTCTCTGTGACCCGGCCAGAGGCGAGTCAGATTCTAACGACAGATGCCTCAGACAAAGCTTGGGGAGCTCATCTGAAAGGAAAGTGGATACAAGACAAGTAGCCTGCCAGACTACAACATCTACATATCAACTTGAAAGAGATGTTAGCAGTCCAGTTTGCATTAATAGCTTTCAAGGATTTACTTCTTCCAGGGCAGGTGTTGATTCTAACAGACAACACAACTGTCATGTGGTACATCAACAAGCAAGGCGGAACACATTCTTATCCTCTATGCAGGCAAGCAATGATTTTGTGGGAGACTGCTCTCAGTTTACAGCTAAATCTTCAGGCAAGGTTTCTGCCAGGAGCACAGAACTCCTTAGCAGATGTGTTGAGCAGACAAATTATGGATCCCTACGAGTGGAAATTGGATCCTCATGTATTTCAGAAATTGACAGTGTCATGGGGAACTCCAGACATAGATCTGTTCGCTTCTCCACTAAACCACCAGCTGCCAAAGTTTTGCACAAAAGGTTTCATCCCACAGCTTGGAAAGTGGATGCTCTTTCTTTCAATTGGAGCAATCTTCATGTGTATGCCTTTCCGCCTCTGCCTCTCCTCCCAAAGGTACTACTAAAGGCCAGACAAGACAAGCCAAGGATGATTTTGATAGCTCCAGATTGGCCTCGACAGCATTGGTACCCATTACTGAGAAGCCTGGTACGGAAGCCTCCATGGCCTTTGCCTTCGATTCCACACCTGTTGTCTCAGGAGGACAGTCATTTGCTCAATGTCAAGCTTCACTCTCTGCACCTAACAGCCTGGCATATTCTGTTTTGAACCATAGTGGGCCTCCACTTCCACAGCAAGTTTTGAATGTTATTTTGGAAGCTAGAAGGCCTAGTACAAGGAAAGTGTACGCAGATAAATGGAAGAGATTTTTAATTTGGAGTGCAGCAAAGGATTTTGATGTTTCTGAGCCTAATTTAAGTGTGGCTCTTCAATATCTTACTGAGTTACTGGACAAAGGTTTGTCCTTCTCTTCTATTAAGGTTCATGCTGCAGCAATTTCGGCTCACTATGATTGTGACCCACCATTGTTTTCTCATCCTTTATTCAAGCAATTTCTTAGAGGGGCAAAGAATATAAGACCCCACGAAGAGCTCCTACTCCTGCTTGGGATCTCAATTTTGTGTTGGAGAAACTCACTCTACAACCTTTTGAGCCTGCAGCTACTACTGAATTAAAGTTTTTATCATGGAAGACTGCTTTTTGTTGGCTATTACCTCTGCAAGAAGGGTTTCTGAGTTGCAGGCCCTTATGGCGGTTGAGCCTTTCTTAATTTTCCATAAGGATAGGGTATCTTTACGTACTAATCCTTCCTTTATGCCTAAAGTGGTTTCTAGTGTGGCTTTAAACCAAACTATTCATTTGCCTACTTTTTATGCAAATCCCCAAAATAAAGGGGAAAAGATTTTGCACACTTTAGATGTACACAGGCAGTTGCGATATTATTTGGATAGAACTAAAGGGTTCAGGCAGTCTCAGCAGTTATTTGTTTCTTTTGCTTTGAGTTCTCAGGGCAAGCCTGTGTCAAAACAAACTATTTCTAAGTGGATTGGGTTTTGCATTGCTTTCTGTTATTCCCATCATGGCAAGGAGATTCCAGCTGGGATTAGGCCTCATTCCACTAGGGCTACTGCCACTTGACAGCTTTTTGAGGGGTGGCAACTAAGGATATTTTGGAGGCAGCTACTTGGAGTTCAGTGCATACTTTCTCTAGGCATTATCACCTACCACTTTACTCTAAATCCAGGGCTGGTTTTGCCACTGCTGTTTTGCAGGGCATTTTGGCAGCTCCTGCTTCCTTATAGTTTGGCCATCCTCCCTTACCTCTGCTTTGGGATTCTACCCAAGTGTAAGGACTGCAGCAATGTGAGATGAAGAACATAGTACAGTTTTGTACCTACCATAAATGTAGATGTTCGAAGATCCACATTGCTGCAGTCCAATTTACCCTCCCTCCTTCCCCTCTGTAGTTAGAGGCGGTTGTGTGGGTTGGGTTGTCAATATGATGTATATTGTATATATTGTACATATTTTTAGTGCTAGGATGGTTGGTTGTTTGCTGTCTTTTGGTTTTGACCTTTATTTTTAGGGTCTTCTGACATCTGGGGCAAGAAAAGACTGAGGATATGACGTCGGTCATGCACATTTGTACCCTGACGTCCTGATGTCAGTCAAATGCGCCTTGACCGACGTCAACCTTATACTTTGATATTCGGGCCGACCGAGGACAGCGGACTACCCAAGTGTAAGGACTGCAGCAATGTGGATCTTCGAACATCTACATTTATGGTAGGTACAAAACTGTACTTTTCATCATTTGTGTTTCGAGTGCCATTTCCAGTTTAATTTCCTCTGTGATCGATTTATTGGTCTGTCTCACTCTCCATGGCACATGCATGATTCTTCTCCAACACCAAATTTAGAATGAATCAATCGTCCAGTTTTCAAAACAGTAGTTAACAATTGTGAATATGAGAGTCTGAACTAGTTTTATCTTTGTCTGCATTCTGATGTTCTTACTTTTGAATATTTTATCTAGAGACTTCATATCCATCTTTCCCAGCACCAAATGATGTAATATTTCTTGAGTGTTAGTCAAATTAGTGGTCACAAGGGCATTCAAAAGGTTCATAATCAAAACTATCTCAATTTTTTCACCATAAAGCTTGAATTGATCAATGTTATCAGTTGACATAATCTTGGTCTTCTTCTTCTTCATTTCTAGTCCTGTCCTTTGACTTTCTTTTCTGACTTTCCTCAGCATATTCTCTATATCTTTCTTTGTTTCAGACAGCAATGTTGTGTCATTGGCATAGCTCAAATTGTTTATCAGTCTTCCACCAACACGTATTCCAGTCTTATCCTCCTCTAAAATAGCTTGTTGGAATATGGCTTCAGCATAAAGATTGAACAAATATGGTCACAAGAAAGATCCCTGTAGTACATCTTTTCGTACCAAAAACTAACTTGTGTTTCTGTATTCCATTTGAACAGTAGCTTCTTGGCCATCATAAAGATTTTTTATTAACTATATGATGTGTTTTGGTATTCCCATTTTGAATAAAGTCGTCCATAGTTTTTCATGATTGACAAAGTCGAAGGCCTTGCTGTAACCAATAAAGCAAATATAAATAGGTTTCTGATATTCCTTAGTCTTTCCTAGTTTCCATCAAACATCAGCAATGATATTTTTTGTCCCTTTTCCTTTTCTGAATCCTTCTTGAGATTCTGACAATTCTCTGTCTACATATGACTGCAAGCACCACTGGATTATCTTTAGCAAGATTTTGCTTGCATGAGAAAGTAGAGCAATTATCCGGTAGTTGCTGCATTCAGTAACATCTCATTTCTTATAAATTGGTACAAAAATAGATATTTTCCAGTCTATTGGCCAATTTCTCTCTTTCCGAACTCATTGACACAGTTTGGTCTAAGCAACAATAGCTCCATCAGATCCCTTAATAAAGTCTATTGTTAGTTCATTTGCTCCGGGAGCTTTGTTGTCTGGCAGGGCATCAGTTGCTGCAATAACCTCTTCTTTCAAAAGCTCTGGCTGTTCTTCCGTTAGGTCATCATCTTTTTACTCCTTAACCATAGAGATTCTTGGTATAACTCCTCCATCATTCTTTAATTCTCTTAGGCTGATTTAGTATCTTTCTGTCAACATCTTTGTGGATTCCCATTCTTGGTTGAAATTTCTGCTTTATCCTTTTGATGCACTGAAAAGCTAGTTTGGCTTACCCACGTATATGTTTGAATTGACTTTGCTGGCAGATTGTGCTGAAATATTTTTTGCTGGTTCTGATTCCTTGTTGAAATAACCAATTCAAACTTGTCATCTTTTTCTGTCGCTGGATATTTTTGCTGTTCTTCTTTTTCCTGCTTTTTAGTGCCCTCAGATATCCAGGGTTGCTTCTTCTTTTAAGCTTGCTTTGAAAGTGTTCTGTTTGCATCCTCTGTTATTGTTGTCTTTATGTCAAACCAAAGTTCTTCAGGAACTTTATCTTTCGCGTTTAATACTTCAGATTGGTTAAGTCTTCTCCAGTATACCTCAGCTGTGTTATCTAAGTCATAATCTACCCTGGCTGTCTGATTAACTTTTCTTTCATAACTTCACTTTGATTTTACAAACCAGAAGTTCAAGATCGGTGCTGCAGTCTGATCCTGGTCTTCTTCTAGTTGTGATGACTGCTGGCTTCCATCTTTGGTTGATACATATATAATCTATCTGTTTTTGGTAAATCCCATTCGGTGATGTCCACGTTTAATGTTGATGTTTATGTTGAAAGAATGTATTCATGACTGCCAGACTGTTGAATGTGTAGAATTTGACGAATCTGTTACCTGCCTTGCTTTTGTCTCCAACTCCGTGCATTCCAACCACTGAATCTTCATTTTCTTTTCATACCTTCACATTCAGGTCTCCCGTAATTATTAGTAAATCTTGTTTGGATGTCTGTCCTATCTCATTTTACAGCTGATCACAGAAAGCTTAGATTTCATCATCTTTGGCATCAGTCATCAGGGCGTAGACCTGCACGATAGTCATATTAATTGGTGGTCCTTGAAAGCAAATCAAGATCAGTATGTTGGAGATGGCGTTATATTTCAGCACTGTCTTTGCTAGTCTTATGTTCACAATGATTGCAACTCGATTTTTTTTCTCTGCATTTCATGGCCACTATAGCAAACCCAGTGCTCATCCGATTGGAAATGTCCTTATACGGTCCACTTTAGTTCGTTTATACCATTTATATCCATGTTAGTTTTATCCATTTCAGATTTAACAATGTCTAGTTTTCCTTGATTCATGCTTCTCACATTCCAAGTTCTGAATTTGATAATTTCTTTGCAGCTTCTGATCTTTTCTTTCAATGTAGCAATTTCAGCATCAGGACGACCTTGCAGTTTTGATCTGTCAGGGTCACAAACACCAGATGTACTTGAACTGACCAGTTGCTCTTCCCTACTAGCATGGTGAGTGTCTTCCGAACTAGGGGACCATCTTCCAACAATATATTGAATTTCTTTTTGTTCACTGTCCATCATATTTTCTTGGCAAAATACAGAAGTAGATTGTTGGGCCTTTCTTCTGCACAATATTTTATATGCCCTACTATTTATCCCTTTTTAATAGCAGCTTCTGTTCTAGATTCAACTAAAAGCTCTACCAGTGCAGGTCTTTCACTTAAGATTCCAGTATCCCTTCCTGTATGCCTATACTCTGATATCAGTCCCTGGTAAGGAAGGCAGTCTTTAGCTGCAGCGAAACATCTCATTAGAACATTCCTTCAGTACAGTGGCCCCTACAGTATGTACCTCATCATGCATATGAAACAACTCCAGAGAGGTTTCTCATAAAAAGAATGCAGGGGTAGAAAACAAGTTCTATAAGGACTGCCTCAATACATTTCTCCTGCAGGCTGCTGAGATGCTATCAATACCTGGCCTACTAAGCATTCTCATATCCAGCCGTAATGGATTTGTTACACATCTTTAAAACACCTAGCATCAGAAAAACCCCATCTAGGGTCCTAAAGCTCACCTGCAGCATATTAGAACATACTGGAGAGATAAGTGTGTGCCTCAGAGGTTCCCCTTCTTTAGAACTTCCCATCCATGTAAAGCAGATTTCTTCCCTGCATTTATTCAAAAGGAACATGGATCAATTCACTGAAACCACAAATATGCCCCAGGAATACTTCCTATTTCTCTACTAGAACAAGAAGCTTGTAAATGCTTGACTACCCATGTTCTAGTATATATACCACCACAAAACCCTTCTGAACCATTACATACCAAATTTTATTGGGAAGCATAGCTATGCATAAAAGGGTCCCTTGAGTCATTAATATTGTGCATATCTACCTTTATATTTTTACATTTAATTATAGTTAGAAACTTTGAAATTCTTATTGAATTATCTTGTTTATGAATTATTGCTTGTCATGTGATCGGTTATTTGAGTTTGTGCATTAGTATTTAATTCATTCCCTCCAACTGAGCACTGGAAGTTTGCACTGTAACTTCCAATAGATGGAGCCTGAGCTTTTCAATAGAATTGAGTTATGTCAAACATATATTCATATCTCGGGAACCATGGGGGTTTCTAAAGAAGTACAAATTATTTATATAGTGGCAGTATTCTTTAGATTCTAGGTTTTAAATTGGATTGTATAAGTCACAGTAAACAGAGTAACTATTATGTTTGTAATATTTTGTAAACAACTTAATATCTCAACAACCACTCAAGTAACACACAAACTCTCAGCAGCATTTTATTAATCCGACTGAAAGCTTCCGTAAGGCTAAGCAGTTTTATCTGCACTACTTGGTTGTTAAGATATTTAGAAAAAACATGAAATGTATTACACAATAAATACACATTTTATGAATATCAATTAGTATCTGTTTTCCTGCACTAGACAGAAGTCAAATATCAATGCAGTTGTCTTTGCAATTGCCTAGGTTTTAAGATGAGATCTTTTAATATTTTGTATGTAGTATTGGTTTTGGAATTATTAATGTAGATATGAACGAGCAATATTTAACTCCTAGAGTCAACAGTAGGATGTAACCGTAGAAAAACTTGTAGGTGTCACTTGGCTGTAATGAGTTAAACACTGTTTTAGTATTTACATTTATTCTGAGAAAGTCCTAGTTGATTGATAGATAAAAGCACAAAAGTTTCATTTCTTTATTGGCATTAGGTGGGTTTTTTTGTGTTTTTTTTTTTGGGAGAGTTCACAAAATCCTACTTGAATTTGTTACACGATTGTCTTTCAATGATATTTTATAGACACTCCACAGCAAAAGTGTTTGAGGCAGGAGCAGGTGGATTTCAGTCTAAAAACCTTTATGAGTTTCTCAACTCAGTCTCCGACTTCAGCCAGAGAGGACCTTATATTTTTTGATGGCATATTGGAAAAGGAGGGAGTCTTGAAGATTTCTAGAAACAGCTACATGGTCCTCTGTATATACTACTACAAGGCATTACAAACTGGATTCCTTTTTCTAGATCAAGGACTGGTTTTGCTTGGAACATTTTCCAGGAATTCCTTGATCCATATCTTTCCCCGTCCTGGGTTGGACAGGCTTTTGGTAATCAAGCCATATAGTCTAAAGGCTCCTGCAGCAGTGGGAATGATGAACATAGTACAGTTATGTAAGTTCCACTTACCATATCATTAGATGTTCAAATTCCCCATTGCTGCAGTAGTTGCATCTGCCCACCATGCCCAGTGTAGTATATATAGTTATTGTTAGAAAATTGTTTGGGTCAGGATGAGTACACTACTTCTTAACTTTTAGGCAAGAAAATCCTGAAGATTTTCCAGTTTGACTGATTTTTTCCGCCTCAGGGCTGTCCAGTCAGCAGAGTTAAAGTGTGAGTAGGAGCCAGAGCTTTTGGAAGCTGTCTGGTTATTGTATTATGCGCAGGATGCAACCCATATAGTCTAAAGGCTAAAGCAAACAGTGAGGAATTCGAACATATATTGTTATTGGTAAGTACAGCATACTCAACTGTACTTTCCTTCTCTACCCACTTTATCAGATTGGTCACTTCCTGATATACCACCCCATCAAGAAAAGTGGCCAAAAGAGGAATAATTTCTCTTCTAAAAAGAAGAAATATCCAAGATGTTCCACCAGACCAGACAGGGCCACATTATTTATTCAAGACTCTTTTTGGTTCCAAAGAAGAGCAAGGACCTTAGGCCAATTCTAGACTTCAGCCATCTAAAACTTATGAAAAACAGACCAGTTCGGGATGCTCATAGTGCAAACAACTTTGCCTTGTTTGAAGGCACACAATTGGATGCATTTCATAGATCTCCAGAATGCTTATCTTCATATCAAAATAGCCAAAGCCTCCAGGAGCTTCTTACACTTCCGACCAAGAGACAGTCATTTTCAGTTCAAAGCCGTGCTATTCAGTTTCACCACAGCCATCAGGTGTTCACCAAGTGCATGGAAATAGTTACTGCCTATCTTTGAATAAGAGTAATTTACGTGTTTTCATATCTGGATGACTGACTCCTTGCTGCCATGACAACAGAGTTCTTGATCGATGCCAAAGACTACTTGCTGCAGCTTTGTCTGTCCTTGGTCTTAACAATAAATTATGAAAAATCAAACTTAGCACCAACTCTGACAGTCTAGTTTCTTGGATGCCACCTGGACATAACTTACACAGTATCCTTTACTATGGACAGAGTTCAATACTACTACAATTCAATCTATTTTCTTTTTCAGTATCACTCTTAATCCTCAGAATCCTAGGGCTAATGGCTTCTTCCATCTGTATGGTATAGTTTGCTTGTTATCACATGAGGATACTTCAATAGTTACTTAGAGCTTGGTTGGCTTGACTTTGGGACAGACTTTTGACTCAAATAATAATCATCAACCTTTGCAGAGTTCAGTTACATTGGTGGCTGACTTCCCCATGGATCCAGGTAGGAAGACTTTTTGTTGTGTCACACCTAGAAGCAACAGTCTCTTTCTTGGGGTGCGATGGGCCTTGTTAAGGGAGGATGCTCTAAGGTACTTGGAATCATCAATAGGCCAACCATCACATCAGTGTTTTGGAGTGGAGAGCAGTTCTCCTTGCGTTGCGGGAACTTCAGAACGTCTTATCTCCAGTGCTGATTTCCGTTTACACCACCAACACTGCAGTGGTATATTACATCAACAACCAGTGAGGAACCAGATCTTTTCTTTTATGGCAAGAAGGCGTGAGAGTTTTGCTATTGTTTTTGATTCATAGCACTTCCAGGATGCCACCAAAGAAGACATTTGAAGAACTCAAGAGGAAACCAGCAAGAAAGGGAGAGAAGAAGATTTTGTTTGGGAAGAATCCTGCAGCTGTTCAGCAAAAAGCTGTTCAAGTTTGAATTCTGGCACAAGAAATGGTTTCCAGTAATTTTACACAAAATATATATCAAATAAAAGATGTTAAATGTTACATCTATTTTTAAGAATGGAAAGCTTCTAATATAAACAGTTATACACTGGTGAGCCTTAACTCTATCTGTAAGTGCTTTGAGAGATGTATTATCCATTTGCTACAAAATGAAAATAAATTTTCCGAGAATGTAGATAACCATCGATATAGGTTTTCATCCATATTGCTCTCTCATTTCAACAGCACATATGCCTACACAAGAAACTTGATTAAGCCAAGGGCATTAATCCAGACATTCACCTATGCAAATGAAAAAGAAAACATCTCAACTGTACATTTATTCTAATCATTGCACTTTTACACTTTCCCCCCATCACAACAGCCTAAGATTATAGCGTACGTACTTGAATATACTTTTGTTCAGCCTTTCTTCTTTTTTTTACATTGTAATGCCTACATTTCTTAAAACTAAAAAAAAATCCTTGTTTTTTTAGTATTTTTATTGCAGTCACTGAAACTGTTTTACTGTATACAAATACTGCTAAGGACAAAAATTGTAACTGGCTAGTAAGTGTACTGCCTAGATGCCAGGAAAAAAGAAATACAGAGCACGTGGAAAACAATCCGCTACAAAAAGTGAGGAAGAAGCACTGACATTGGGGAAGGTTCTGCAGCTGTTCAGCAAAAAGCAATGCAACCTCCAGACATGACTTCCAGTAACCTATAGAAGATGTAAGACAACTGCACCCAGACCTGGTTAAAATAAATTAAACTCTTATGGAGTATATCAACCCAACCAACAAAAGACTGGAAAGAAATGGAAGAAGCTTTAAACAGATATTCAAATGAGGCAATAAAGCTGAAAAAAATCAGAGGTTGAAATGAAGAAAAGGCTGGCTGAATATGAGACTGCTCAGGAAGAGATGTTTCAAAAAATAATAGAATTAAAGGACAGTGCGCATAGGGAAATCCTGAGATTTTCAGCTTTACCAGAGAAGCTGGAAGGAACATACTGCATTAATTTTATGAAAGCAGAAATAAGCAACTGGACTGGGATTCCACAGCAGGAGTTGTTAGCTGAAAGAGCACATAGTGTGTATGCTGCAAACCTGGCTATGAGAAAGCAGCCTAGACCTTTAATAGTAAAGATGCAATCCTACCAGCAGATAGGTTCATAGGTTCATACTAGGCTATCTGCCCTGAGGCAATTATAAGCCTAGCCCGATTCTGTATGGCTTACGCCATCCCTTGATTTGAGTATACTGTGCCCTTTAAGGTTTAGTTTACTGTGCCTCTGTCTAATAGTGACGCGTGAGTAATCCCTGGGACAAACCTACGATCCCCCATCCACCTATCGAGATTCTTCTTGAAGAGATTCAGTGAGGTGCTCTGCCTCACATGAACTGGAATTCTATTCCAGAGCGAAGGGAGCCTCTGGGTTATGAACCTGTCCCTCCAGCAAGTTCTATTTATTTCTGTGCTGAGGTTCAAGTTCCTCGAGCGTGTGGCTCTAAGGGATTTAGATTTACTGAGGTGGAGCATGTCCATTAATTCTGGATTTGACATAGCTTTGTATGTCAGGCATAGATCGCCTCGTAGTAGGCGGTATGCAACTGAGTAGAGCTGGAATTTTTTTAACCGAGCAGCATATGGCATCTGTTTGAGACCCTTGATCCTCTTGGTGAGATACTTTTGGGGTCTTTCTAATTGCTGCAGGTGTCGGGTAAGGTACATCCCAAAATGGGCATTGTATTCTATGATGGGCCTGATGAGGCATGAATAAAGGGGCACGATTACCTCTCTTGATCTAGATGTGAAACCCTTCATGATGAGGTGGGCTATGTAGAAGGTCTTTCTAACCACTTTGGCAATGTGGTTTTCAAAGGAGAGATTGCTATCAACTTGGGTCCCCAGGTCCCTAATAACTTTCTCTGTACTTAATGGGTTTCCGCCTATGTGGTAATTTGTGGGCACATTGTTTTTGCCAAAGGGTATGACTATACATTTTTTTGGCATTTAACTTTAGACCATGGCGCTGGCACCAGTTATCTGTCTTTGTGAGACCTTTTTGAAGGATGTTTGTGTCAGCTGGAGAGTTGATTATGGCGCCCAGTTTGCAGTCGTCTGCGAACTTGGTGAGCCATAGTCCTCCCATGTTTGCCTGTACCTCAGAAAAGTATATACCGAACAAAAGTGGTCCCAGGACAGAACCCTGTGGGACGCCACTTGTGACTGGTTTCGAGTCTGACATGGCTCCAGCAACTCTCACTCTGTGGGTTCTGTCTTTGAGCCAGTTTGCGACCCATCTTGTGACATAGCGGTTTATATTTAAGCTGGCTAGCTTATCTATGATGCCCGAGTGGGGTATTGTGTCAAATGCCTTTGCAAGGTCCAGATAGGCTGTGTGGACTACCTTCCCTTCATCTATGGCTTTGGTGACTGTTTCGAAGAAGTCATCCAGGTTCAAAAGGCAGGATCTGCCCTTGACAAAGCCGAACTGGGTAGGATCTAGTGTCTGTAGGTCCTCAATGTCTTTGTTTATGAGCTCCATGATGATCCTCTCCATAGCCTTGCAGACTAAGCTAGTCAGGCTTATGGGGCGATAGTTTCCAGGGTCCGTAGAGGCTCCACCTTTGTGGAGTGGGACCACTGTTGCTGTACGCCATTCTGTGGGCACATATCCTGTAGTGAGGCTGAGATTGTATAGCTGTTTTATTTGAGGGATTAGTTCCTCTTGGAGTTCATGTAGGACGCAACCTGGGATGCCATCTGGTCCCATGGAAGCAGTGTTTTTTGCTTTGGAGAGGGCAGCCTTCACCTGAGCATCAGAGATGTTTGGGAGGCAGCCCTCTGCTGGGATAGATACTTGCTCTTTTGGGGGGGAGGCGGGGGAGAAGTTTGCACTGAACCTGTCTGCCAGGATATTGGTGATGTCTGTGGGTTGTGTATTTTTTGTCGTTTAGAATCAACTCAGAACAAGTCTGGGAGTTGCATCCCAGGTTTTTAACATAACTGAAAAAAGCCTTATGATTGTCTTTGGTGTCCTGTGCAATTTTTCTCCCGAAGCTGGCCTTGGAGGATTTTATGAGGGATCGTAATTTTTTGCTAGTACTGATCAGAGATGCCTTCCCTATTAGGGATTTTGCTCTATCATGTAGTAGCTTCCTCCTTTTGTTGTACAGTTTATTTATGGCAGGGGTCCACCAGACTGGACGCCTGCCTTTGGATGATTGGGTCTTGGTTTTGTTTGGGATAGCATGATCCATGCATTCCTGGAGATGTCCGTAGAATGCGTTTATATAGGATTCTGCAGTTTGGGCCATGGTTTCCACTGGCCCTGGGGCCTTGAAGGATTCCACTTCAGTTTTGAGAAGTGAGAAGTTCACTTTTGAGAAGTTTTTCACTGTGGTTTTCTGGGCTGGGGGTGGGGTCGGGATGTGGACATCCAGTGAGATGAATTTATGGTCTGATCTTACCAATGAGGGATATACTTCTGGTGTGGAGCATAGAGTCCCCATGTTGGTAATGATCAGGTCTAGTATGTTGTCCCCTCTTGTGGGAGTGGTGACTAGTTGTTCCATAGCATTTGAGTTTATAATTTCCAGGAACCTTTGGGCTAAGGTGCTGGGGCTTGAGTAGTGCTCCCAGTCAATGTTTGGGTAGTTGAAGTCACCCAATATAATGGTGTTCGGAGAGATCGTCATGTTCTCCAATGTTTTCAGGAAAGCCGAGTGGGATTCCTGACTTTGAGAGGAGTTGATTCTGACAAAACTGTGGCAGAAAGACAAAATATTAAAAGTGGGAGACAGCAGAATGTTTGTGGAAAATGATCACTCATTGTATGCCCGGCAGAAGATGAGTAAATTCATTCCACTATTCAGGGAATGTCAAGCTGCAGGTGTGAGATTCCAACTGCTGTACCCAGCTATCTTCAAACTATTCTTCCCTGGAGGGACAAAGTCCTTTATTTAGGAAGTACATGCTAAGGAGGAAAGTTTGTCCAACAAAAAGTGAGCTGTGAAACAGAAGGAGATCCTGCTTCTTGATGTTCTTCATGTTTCACTGTTGCAGTCATTACATTTGGGTAATCCTGTTGGCAGGTTGCCCTCAGTCGGCATGAATTCCAAAGTCTTGGGTCCTGCGTCGGCTGCTGTCACCCCTTCCCTAATGTCAGGTCGTCAGGCGTATAAAAGAAGCAGCCAACGCCATTTTCTTCATCTTTCTTGCCTCATGGTGCCCGAAGCAGAAGCAGTTCGCAAGTGCCGGTCAGCCGACTCTTGAGATTTTTATGTTCGAATTTCAGATCCGAAGTCTTCAATAAAGCTAAGTACCCCGTAAAAACCTTTTTTCTTGCTCTAGACCAATGTCAGAAAAAGTAAATAATTGTATTTCTTGTGGAAAGCAAATACCTCATAAGGACTTTCATTCTTACTGTATTCCTTGCCTAGGCCCTGATCACAACGTTTCTGGTTGTCGGTTTTGTGCTAGATTTAACCAATGCACTATTAAGCGTCAGTATGATTCTGCTTTAAACTATTTTGGACGCTAGTTTAATTATCCAGAAATGCCGTCGGATAGCCATCCTACTACCGGAGTTCACAAAAAAGGCAAAGAAAAAGAGAGAGATAAACAACTGAGGTCCAAAACCGACAACAAAGCTTCTCCTAAGCCAATCGCCGGTTCGCCGGTTCTCAGTGAGGTGCTTTCGCAGCCCCTGACACCCACTACTTTAGAGTCACAGGCCGCTACCAACTCCCACGTAGAGTCGGCCATGCCGCTGGAAACTCAAGGTATTGGAGCCTCGGATACTATTCCCTCAGATGGGTCCGGAGCCGCTGAGCAGGCACTGGCTTCTGAGGGTGTTTTCAGACCGAAACATCTTTACATTAAATCGACTTCAGCTTTAAAGATAAAGACTAAAGCACCTTCTAAAGCAAAGAAACAAACTCAGGAGCCACGTGGACAGGCCTCTATGCCCAAAAAACAGATGCTCAAAATGGCCGAAGACTTGATTACCTTGATCAGGGGTTCCCATCCCCCTCCCGATAAGAGGCCTAGGCAAGGGACTGACTATGAATCTTCAGATCAGGTTTCTGTATTCTGCTGATTCCTCTTCTGATCAGGAATATGCTCTTCCCCCCATGAGGATTCTGATGCTGAAGAATCTATACCTTCAGCTTCTCCTCCAGAGGACTATTCTTTTGGGGAAACCTTGCATACCATGAGGGAGCATTTCCACTGGGAGAGCCAAGATTTTTCAGAATCTAAAAAGAGGCTCAGGGATTTCCTTTTACTACCTCAACACAGGCCTCTAGCCATTCTACCTGTGTTAGACATTGTAGATGATGTGTTTTCGGAGTCTAGTCTTACTCCTTACCTCCAGCTCCTGTTAAGCCTGACAGATATTACAGGGTTCCTGACTCTCATAAATTCCTTTTTAAAAACCTTTCTGCAGACCCAGAAACTATTTCACAGGGTCCCAAAGGAGCTAGGGCTTCCGCAGCAAAAAACCCTACCCCCTCTGACAGAGATTCTAGGGCACTGGATAGATGGGGAAAAATGTTTACACATCTGCTACCTTGGTTATAAGGGCCTTAAACTGTCAGTTTCATTGTTTCAAATATCAGCAACATGTCATGGCATTGCTTAAACAGAAAATGTTGTTAAACTCTGAATGTGCAGAAAACAAGGAAATGCAGGATTTATTGCATGCAACTGAACAAGTTGGAAAGCATACTTTGTAATGTGGTTTTGATTCTTTGGAGGCCTCCTGCAAGGCCGCAGTTACGGGTTCTGTAATTAGGAGGCATGCTTGGTTAAAGGAACAAAATCTGCCTGATCATGTCAAAGTTAAATTATTAGATGCACCTTTACATCATGATACTTTGTTTGGTGTTAAGGCAGAAGAGGTGTTAAAGAAAATGGAGGACAAAACTAAATCTATGCAAACTGTCAAAGATTTTTTACAAGTACAGCCACCTAGGTTTAGTAGACACTGGCCTACAAAGAATTGGTCCTTTCCTGTGTCAGACAGACCTCAAAGGGGCAGATCCAGACACCCTAGAGGCAGATCCCAGGCACAAGGTTCATACAGGTCAAAGCAATGGGGTGCTTCTACCTCCAAAGTTGGAGAAGACAAATCACAACCATACAGGAAACAGTCCCAATGACTCCCCCCTGTCTGCACCAAGCACTTATCTCCTGGCAGCACCCTTAGGGGGAAAATTAGCACTTTTTTTCTCAAAATTGGCACATTATAACCCAAGACAAGTGGGTTCTAAATATAGTGTCACAAGGCTACAAGTTCCATTTCTATACCCTGCCAAAGGCAAACGGCTGGCCGGATTTGCCAAAAGATCAATGGGCATAGGCACAAAAACAAGTCTCATCCCTCTTGGACATGGGGGCCATTCAACAAGTACCAGAGGAAGAGCAGGGACAAGGATTTTACTCAAGACTGTTCCTGGTACCCAGAAAGGACAAGGCCTGGAGGCCAATACTGGACCTATCTATTCTGAACACATTCCTGGATATACCAAAATTCAAAATGTTGACTTTGCAGCAGCTTCTGCCCATGCTGGCCAAGAACGCTTGGCTTGTGACTTTAGACCTAAAAGAGGCATACTTGCATGTCCCAAGCAGACAATCATGCAGAAGATACCTCAGATTCAAGGCTGGCTCAATGCATTACCAATTCTCTGCACTGCCCTTTGGCTTATCTACTGCGCCCAGGGTCTTTACAAAGTGCCTGGCACCTTGTAATTGCATTCTGCAGACAAAGAGGAATAGAAATATATCCTTACTTGGACAACTGTCTAATTCAAGCAGAGAACAAGGACATTCTTCAACAGCATCTGGCATTTGTGAAAAGACTTCTAACATGCCTACGGTACACAGTGAATGAAAAGAAATCAAAACTAGTACCCTCTCAAGAGATAATATTCCTGGGTGCAAGCTTAAATACAACTGCCCAGATGGCTTATGTCACACCAAACAAACAAAGGCAACTGACTACCTATTTCAAAATGTTGGCAACAAAGGCCCAGTTATCTGCAAGAAAAATTCTGCAAGCTTTGGGCTTAATGGCATTCTGCATCCTACTAATTCCATATGCAAGACTGCATATGAGGAAACTTCAATGGTACCTAAAAAGTGTTTGGACTCAACACTGCCACAGCCTGGAAACAATGATTACTCTCATTCCCTGCCTGCAACAGGAGTTTCGATGGTGGGCAAAGGCTTGTCACCAGAACAAGGGACAGCCATTCACATTACCCCCAGTCTGGCAGACACTAATAATGGATGCATCAGATTATGCTGGGGGGCCCACATGGCAGGAAGAAGCATTCAGGGCACATGGTCCTCAAACCAAATGCATCTACATACCAATCAAAAAGAGATGCTAGCTGTTCAAAATGCCCTGACAGCCTTTAAGAACCTACTTTATCCGGGACAACTACTGATAAAGACAGACAACACCACGGTCATGTGGTATATAAACAAGCACACATTCTTACCCCCTTTACAGACTAGCCATGACTTTGTGGGACACAGCATTGACTTACCAAGTACATCTGCAGGCACAATTCTTGCCAGGAAAGGAAAATACTCTGGCAGACAAACTAAGCAGAAACCTCATGGATCCCCACGAGTGGCAGCTGGATCCACAAGTCTTCAGCATGATAACAAGGAAATGGGGATGCCTGGACATAGATCTATTTGCCTCCCCTCACAACTACCACTAAAAAGATTCTGCACAAGGACTTATCACAGACAAGCATGGAAAGTGGACGCCCTATCTTTCAGCTGGAAAAACCTATCAGTATATGCCTTTCCTCCACTGCCTCTCCTCCCCAAAGTACTCCTAAAGGTCAGACAGGAGAAGCCAAAAATTATACTGATTGCCCCAGACTGGCCCCGCCAGTAGTGGTATCCAATCCTAAGGAACTTGTCTCAATGCCTAGCTTGGACCTTACCTCAAACACCCCATCTACTATCCCAGGAAAACAATCAGATCCTGCACAGCCAACTCAGGACTTTAAACCTGGCAGCATGGCGGATAATGTAATCATACAAAACACACCTCTCAGTAAAGCTGTGATGGATGTCATTTTGGAAGCCAGAAGGCCTAGTACTAGAAAATCTTATGCTGGAAAATGGAAGAGATTCTGTGCTTAGAACCAGGCACAAGGAACTGATACATTTGTACCGAATATTCCTCAGATTTTGCAATACTTAACTGAGAGGCTGAACAAAGGTTTATCTTTTTCATCCATTAAAATTCATGCCTCTGCCATTTCAGCTCATTACCATACAGAGCCACCAATCTTTTCTCATCCTTTATTAAAGCAGTACCTCAGAGGAGCCAAAAATTTAAGACCTCCAAGGAGATCACCAGTACCTGCATGGGACCTCAACTATGTCTTGGAAAAACTCACCCTGTCTCCTTTTGAGCCAGCTGCTACTGCTGATATAAAGTTTTTATCTTGGAAAACAGCTCTGCTCCTAGCAATAACTTCTGCAAGACGAGTTTCAGAGCTACAGGCACTCATGGCTGTGGAACCTTTTATCATGTTTTATCCAGACAGGGTTTCTCTGAGGACAAACCCAACATTTATGCCTAAGGTGGTGTCCAGTGTGGCTCTTAACCAAACTATTCATCTGCCAACTTTTTATCCAAACCCACAGAACAAGGGGGAGAGAATTCTGCAATCATTGGACGTACACAGACAGCTTAGATTCTACTTGGACAGAACCAAAGTTTTCAGGAAGACACAGCAATTACTAGTGGCATATGCTGCAGGATCACAAGGAAAAGCTATCTCAAAGCAGACTATTTTAAAGTGGATAGGCCACTGCATTCATTTCTGCTATTTTCACCATGGCAAGCCAATGCCTAAGGACATTAGGCCACAATCAACAAGAGCTGCAGCCACTTCAGCAGCCTTTCTCAGGGGAGTACCAACCAAAGACATTTTAGAGGCTGCTACTTGGAGTTCAGTGCACACCTTTACAAAGTACTATCATCTGCCACTTTACTCTAAATCCAGGGCAGGCTTTGCCAGTGCAGTTCTGCAGAGCCTCATAGCCGCTCCTAATGCTGTTTAGCTCCAGCCTCCCAACCATAGCTTTGGGACTCTACCCAAATGTAATGACTGCAACAGTGAAACATGAAGAACATAGTACAGTTATGTACACTTACCATAAATGTAGATGTTCGAGTGTATTCACTGTTGCCGTCCAGGTTACTCACCCGCCATCCCCCTTTTTTCTGCTGGAACTTATCTTTCCTTCTCTGATTTATACAACCTATGTGATATATTTGCTTGTAGATAAAGGTAAAGTTTATATTGGTGCGTGTATTTTTATATATATATATATATATATATATATATATATGTATATATATATAAATTTTGGCTACCCTTTCAGGGGGCACCTGACATCTGGGGCAAGAAAAACTGAAGAAAATGGCGTTGGTTGCTTCTTTTATACCCCTGACGACCTGACGTCAGGGAAGGGGCGATAGCAGCTGACGCAGGACCCAAGACTTTGGAATTCAGGCCGACTGAGGGCAACCTGCTTGCAGGATTACCCAAATGTAATGACTGCAACAGTAAATACACTCTAACATCTACATTTATAGCAAGTGTACACAACTGTACTTTCTTCGGGTAATAAAGACCACCGAGAGACTGTACCTGTGAAACCTGTTCCATGGATTCAATGGAAAATGTTGGAGAGAAGGAAGCGAGCACGGGAGTTGACTAGAAGAATCAGAGTATGTTGGAAATGAAGCAGAGACAGAATTTGGGAGATGGAGATGAACAGTAATAAAACCATTAACTTAATGTGGGATTACAGCGCAATAATTATATAATATATTATGATCTTGGATTTCAGGTGTCAGTGGTGGGTTGTTGTCACTCTTCCCTCTTAACACATATGACAAACAGGCAGAGTAGTTTATTTAGATGCTTTATTACATAGAAACACATCAGGATGGATAGCAACATCATAAAATTTAAACAAACTGATTAGCAGCCAGAACTTACAGACATGCATGCTTACATCTCAACAGCTTACTACAAAATGGCAGTCAGGCCTGCACATGCTCAGTATTTATACACTTGTGCAAGCCCTCAGATAGCTTCTTAAAGATATACACACACATTGATCTACAGTTGTAAAGGTGTATTATCACATATGTCGAATTAAGATAAAATTTTACATTGTTTTTGCAGGGGTGGATTTATAGATTAATTTCATTGGTTTATAGACAAGTTTTTTTAAGCATGTAGGTATTAACAGTAAAGACAAAATGATGACAGGCATGGAAAATGGTAAGTTTATTGCATCTGCAGAGATTATCACCATTAACCTCTTTTCCCGTTTTCTACATGGGGTGGGGATGTAGTATCACCTGTCACAAGTCTCTATCTTCAAACCAACAGAACATTGGAGAGACTTTTTGCTGCTATATTGTGATTTTATTGTTTTATTTGTTGACCTGTGCTGGATTTTACTTGTATTAAAATATTAGGTGTTGATACTCATTCTGGAATTATATGAGTCTCTCTCTATGGAGGAACAGCAGTTTGTTTTTTCTTGGATTTCTGCTTTACACAGCTGTTCCATGGGGAACTGATATATGTTTTGTTTGGATGTATTTATGTTCCTCCAAAATTGTTGTTATGGAGCTTACTGTAAGACAATTTTGGGAGAAGTCATCTTTCAGCAGGGAATATTACTTATAGTTGTGGACTGGAACTTGATTTGTAATTGTGAAGATATATCAGTTGGGTCTGAGAGGGAAATATAACAAAAGAGGGTAGATTTCTGAAGAAAGTTATGAAAGTATTTGGTATTGAAGACCTGAATTCAGTAGTAAGAACTTGGATAGAATTTACATGTTATTCCTCAAGCTACAATAACTATGGGCTATGCTGGCAAATAATTATATTTCACAGGAATATGTACATTTAATTGAAAACGTTGAAACACATGCAATAATTATTTCAGATCATGCACGACAAAAGCTAAGATAAAAATGCAGGGGAATGAAGTAAAAATGAGGCTTTTGGTGATTTTCCACCTACCTGCTAAAATGAGACAAATTTAAAGAATGAGTAGTCAAAAATATTTGGCAGTTTTTATGGAAGACAGAAATCTCTTCAGAAAAGATAGCTAGTGAATGGGATAAAATGAAAATAGAACTGAAAAAGAAATAGGATAGAAATAAAAGAAAAATAAATATGGTTAAGAAGTATTAGAAAGTATTTATAGGGACTGAGAAAGGTTAAAGTATTACAGAATAAGGGGAATCGCACAGATCAAGAGTAAGAGCAACTGCAGAATGCTAAAAAGAAATTAAGGGAGTTTTTTGGATAATATGCATGAGATTAAAAAGATTATTGTTAAGCAACTATTTTTGATAATAACTCAAGAGCACAAAAAGTTTTAGCACAGTGACTTACACAACAGAAAGTAGAAAGGGTTGTCACCAGACTTGGATATCATGATAAGAAAAATAACTGAAGGTCCCACTAAAGTTTTTAGAGATATTTCAGCAATTTTCTGAAAATTGTTTAAACCAGACGAATATGGACAGCAAAGAAAAGGCACAAATGAAAATATTTATGAAAACTTAATTATGCCAAGGTTGGGAAAGATGAGGCTCAGTAATTAGTAGTTAAGATAGGAAGAGATGAGATAAAAATGTTGATGTATAATCAATCAACAGAGACGTCTCCAGGTACAGATGACAATTCCTGTGGAAATTTAGAAATTAAGAGGCAAGAAGTGATACATATCTAGAAGTTTTTTTGTTGTTGTTTTTGTTTTAAGATGGGGAAGCACTAACATCTTGGAAGAAATCTATGGTGGCTGTATTACCCAAAGAGGTTAAAGACCCTTTAGACCTAATTTGTATAGACCCATTTCAATTTTAAACCATTATTATAAAGGGTTATGACTGTACTGGCTACGAGAATGCCAAGCATTTTACATAATTCATAAATTTGGGTCAGTGTGTTTCTTTTCTTTTCTTTTCTTTTTTTTTGGAGTAGAAGCAAATGTATGGCAACCTTATTAGAACAATGGTGAACAAGAGGAATGTAGAATGTAAGAAAATACTGCTTTCTTTAGTGGGTTATTATGAAGAGAAAGCATTCCATAGAGTCAGTTATAGGGCATTTCCCGAGAGATTAATTAGGAGAATATATAAAGGGTTAGACGCAAGAATTAAGATGGCAGCGTTCTTTTCCAACAGGCTTTGTTTGCACAGAGGAACTAGGCAGGTAAGTCCTCTTTCCTCTTTGATATTTGCTTTAGATTTAGAGCAATTAGTAAACATAATAAGGGATTCATGGATTCAAAGATATATAACGGGTACTGTACTCATGAAAATTTGGCTTTATTTGCAAATTAAATTATTTTGTAATTGATAAATCTTGAAAAGGATATTTCTGTATTGTGGAAAATGTTTTTGAGCTATACAGTTAATGAAAATAAAACAAAGGTTCTAATAGTAATTATATTCTGACACATGAATTTGTTCTGCAATACCCATATTTATTGTGATGCAAATAATATAAAATATGTAGATATACAGATTAAAAAGGATTCTATTTTGGCAGCTAAGGATACGTGAAAAGAGAATAAACAAAAGACAATATAAAAGCAGAGAAACTGGAAGCTCTTGATTTTGTATATGTATAGTAAGATACAAGCAGGGAAGCTGTTTTTAGTCCCTTTCATTTTATATTCAGATCAGGCATATTTTTAACAACCAGAGGAGACGTTGTGGCTGCTAATTAATAATATGTTAAAATAGTTTATTTGGGAGGGGATGAGGGCAAGAGTTAAGTGGGATAAGTTGATCCTCTCTGTAAAACAAATTGGTTTAAGATTGCCTGATGTGAATAGATATTTTATAGCTATGCAGTTAAGGCTGATATGCATAACACAAGCAGAATGTTATAAGTCAAAATGGGAAGGCATGATTATACATTGAGAGGTGAGATAAAGAAAGAGTAGGATTTAGGTGCATATCCTTAAGGAAAATAACCATTCAGAATACTATATACATAAAGTAGCAGAACTCTGCCAGTACAGCAATGCAGAAAGAAGATTTTGCCAATGGAGATAACTGTAATTAGGGTTATAGAAAATAGGCAAGAGGTTGCAAGAATTTACTGGAGAAAATTGACAAAGGATCCAAAGTATCTGGAGCAAAGTAAAAGAGAGGGGAAAAGTGAAAGAATGGGATGAGGCTAAGAAGATGTGTAAACTGTAGTTTAGAGACTGCCCTACCTACCTTGGAAGAAAGGGATGCGGGTGCTAAGTGAAAGACCAGCTCTGGCAGTGTTTTTATTTCAGTCTAAAACAGAAGCTGCTGATGGGCAATTAGTAGAACATATAAAATATTGCTTGATAACTGTAAAGAATCTTTCAGATGAGTTTAGAATAGACTGGGAAGAGTGTCTGTAAAGGCAGTTTAGAAAGGAAGAATGGGAGGACATCTGTATGGCTTCCATGTATGCAACATCATTTAGAATGTTTAGGATTTTTGCTTGGAAGTGTTTACATGGGTATTTTTATTCCCTAAACAGACTTCAGAAAATTTTTCCTCAGGTAAATAGCCAGTGCTGGAAATCTGACTGGAAAGAGAGAGAGAGATTGGTAACTATGAGCATGTTTTTGGGACTGTAACAAGCTAGCAAATTTAAAAAATTCCATGCACAGTATTTTGTTTGTAATTTGAAGGGAGCAAATAGCCATAACCAAGGAACAGATTCTTTTTACCTGGGACACAGGATCTGAATTGCCCATATGTAGTAAGGCCTTACTAAATTTAATGTTACTGACTGTCAAGAAAGCAATTACTAGAAATTGGAATCAAAATCTAAACCAACAATTGAAATACTGAATGTTGCAAAAAAAGGGAGGTGGGTTCTTTAGAAAATGGAATGAATACATTACACTCTAATTTATTTATGTAATTATTTACTGACATTTGTTTACTGAGAAATTCTGTCCAAAGAACAAAAGTGTATTTCAAACACTACTAACCACCACGAAAGAGCAAAAAGGCAGTATAAAAGTCCAATCACTTTATTGAAGGTGAGCGCTTCCGCAATAAGTCCTGATTGCTTCATCAGACCAAAATGAAAACATATGACATGTATCATAATACACATGTACCATCATTAAAACAAGATAAACAATATCATGTAGTACTAAAATATATTGACATGTTAAATGTGAGAAAGTATTTTCTCACTTATAAAGCAAATGTCAGAGTGGAAAAAATTCAAGCAGTGGATAGGGAGGATGAGAGGAAGAGAGGGTTAGAGTGAGAAAAAGTATTTGTTAAAGGTAATAAATGGGTTAGATGTGGGAGGCATGAGAAATAAAGAGTAAAAGCAAGATCAAGATTAAGGGAAATAAGAGTAAGAGAAATAAAAGAAAGACAGGAAAATTGTATTAGAGGTGAATGAGTTAAAATTTTAGCCAGGAATGCAGCAAGTGCAAAGTCAGAGAGGAATTCCTGTAGTTTCAGCTTGAATAAATGAATATTATGTATTACCCTGATTGGTGCACGATTGTATTCCAGACTTTTGCAACACATGATGGGTACAGACTTTGACTGCAGTTTTTCTAAGGCTTGTAGATGACAAGCAGATTTTTGTTACATCACAAGTGATGACTTTGGAGGTAGTGGTGAGAATTGCACTTGTAGCTGGACAGGAAGTGGGATTAAACATAATTTTGTGTGCCAAGAGAAGTTGGGTATAATTTAGCTTGTGGGATAATTCTAGAAAATTTAGAGTTTTTAGTGCAGAACAGTGTGTGTGTGTTCTGTGACTTGTATGAGCTGCAAATCTAGCTACCTTGCTGTAACACTATTCTAGTTAAGATTTTAGGGTGGCCTGGAGGTTAGTCAGGATGGGAGAACGATATAATAGGGGAGGAGTAGATGTGTAGTGGTAAGAATGACTGGTGGATGCAGTAAGGAAATTTTTGCTCTATATAGGATTCCTAGTTTTTTGTAAGTTTTTTTTTTCTATTGCGCTGTATGCGGAGGTCTTAGTTGAGTTTATCTATTGTAACCCCCAGCAGTTTTGTGTGGAGCACTAGTCCAGTTGGTGTGTTGTTCAGGGATGTCATCTTAAAACTTTTTTTTTTTGCATGGGTAAGTGATTTGGAGAAAAATAAAACTAGTTTGGTTTTCTTAGGATTAAGAAGGTGTTGGTGGTTACAAAACCAGTTTTCAATAGAGTTAATGGTATGTTGTGTAATTTTTTCTTTCTTTTCTAAATTGTCTGAGAAGCAGATAAGGATGGAATCATCTGCATATTGCACAACTGATGCCTTTTTTATAGAAATATGAAAATTGTTTATAAAAAATATTAAATAGACAATAACCAAGGATAGAGCCTTGTGGTATACCTGTAATGATTGGTGGGTAAGGGAAAAGGGTAGAATTCCATTTGACTGCTGGGTAGCATTCTGACAAGAAATTATTAAACCACTAAAGAGTGGGTTGTGAGATACCCATTTTGGACAGTTGTAGTAGTAGTTATTTATGAGACAGTGTTGAAAACTTTTAATAAGTCTAGGAATAAGGAAGATATGAGTTTACCTCTCTCCCTGAGTTTATTTATGTTATCTGTAAAATGTTAGGAGGGCAGATGTCATGCTATGGGTAGGTCTAAAACTATGTTGAGTATTGGTTAGTAATTGTTCCTTTAAGATATGCTGGAGTAGTTGTTTATTGCCACATTTTTCCAATATTTGTAAAGGGGGGGATAAGATGGCAATGGGTCTGAAATTAGATATTTTTGGTAGAAGTGCCATCTTTGTGGAGAGGGATCGTATGCCATTTTTTCCAGATGGTAGGAATATAGATTCCTGTATTGACCTGTTTGTAAGGATGGAGACTGAATATGCAGTGGTGTGTTAGCAACAAGTTTGAGGTATTCTGCAGGAAGGTCATCTGCAGAGGGTTTAAATTTGGATAATAATTTTTTTGTAAAGGAGGTGGTGACTGTTATTAGTGTGAGGTATTAGTGGATGGGGGTAGGCATGCGTCAGGGGAGTCAGGAAAGGATTAATTGGTAAGGGCAGCTACACTGTCGATGTATGAGTTAAACTTGCTGGCTGTTTTCAGGAGAGAGTTATTTGGACAAGGGTTAAGGACATTGTTAAATCTCAGGTGTGACATCTGTTTAATGGATTTGGGGGTTACATCTGTGTTTATTTTGCAAATCCATAAATGGCATTGGTGGGAAGAATCCATGCAGAATAATGTTCAGGGGGGAGAATGATGGAAGGCAGGAACTGAGCAATTTATTAAATGATGGAGTAAATGACAACTGTTAGAAAGAAAATGTGTAATATGGAATGCCTGTAAATGTAAAATCTTAATAAGATTTATTTTCCTTTTTATTAACATATGTGTGTATGTGTCATAAGAGATAATTTAATAAATGTGTTTAAAAAATGAAGAACATCAACTAAAAACAGTATAGCTTAACAGGTCAGGAGATCTCTAGTTTGGGGATATTCTGCTGAACAAGTGGCTGGATACAATCTTATCCATCAGTCCATGCCAGAAAATCCATCCAAAAACTCTGGTTATAGTTATAGCACGTAGTGAGAGCGTGGACCTGCTGCTGTCAAATAACGTTCTCATCAAAGCCCAGTGCTGTAACCCTGTTGTACTTTGTGTAGCACTTCTCACGTGGTATGGGACTAAATTCAAGTTCAGTTCTATATGCACAGGTCACATCTGATAGAGTGCTGTGCAGCTTGATGCAGAACAGCCATAGTGAGCACAAGACCATACAAGCACTTGCAGTTTAAAAAACAGACTCAAGAGCACCTGTCCAGTCCAAAACTTTGCATACCTTGGTGTTACAACAGCTTATAGATGTCAAATGCATTGAACACAAGCAAATGTCTCACTACTCACCAGAGAGAGTACTAAAACATCACTAACTTTAAATTACCAAAGGAGATTAAACTGTGAGCTTTGGCCAACTGAGACCTGCATGAGTGGAGTTAAGTAGATTTTTATCTGCACTTTTATCAAATAATACACGATTTAAAGTAATTTGTTTGTGTTGCATTGAGCAATATCTAGCTGGAAGTTGTGACTGTTTTTTCTTATACAAGTGGTATTTTCAGTTAAGGCTTGTTAAAAAACCTGCATAGCCAGTGATAAGTGGGGGTAGTTTACCTCATTGTTATTCGGTTTCTGTCTTATACAAGTGGTACAGTGAATTGTTTTCTGTTTAAACTGTGAGCTTTGGCCAACTGAGACCTACATGAGTGGAGTTAAGTAGATTTTTATCTGCACTTTTATCAAATAATACACGATTTAAAGTAATTTGTTTGTGTTGCACTGAGCAATATCTAGCTGGAAGTTGACTGTTTTTTCAGTAGGTCCCCACCCACCCTGTTTTTGTCTTGATGTTAATCTTGGTGGCTTTGAAACTGCCTGCCCCTCTTGTAAATTTGCACTCGGATACTCCTCCTGGGCCCATCTCATTTGCTCACTCAAAAAAAAAAAATAAATAAATAAATAAATTTTATCTGCTTTTACTGTATTTGTGTTTCTTCCTACTTTATTTTGCTTTTGTGTCATCTTAAAAGTACTCAATTGTATTTATTACTGCTTGGTGTAACTCATTCTAAGCCTTTTAGTTTAAGCACTTGGGCTTCAGACCAGTTGTTTTACATTAAGAAGGTTTGTGGTCTGCACTGTAGTGGCAGGACAGGTAGCTTACATCCTTCTAATTTGGGAACTGCTGATTGAGGGCTCAGTGTTATTCTAAAAGTGTATTAATTCTGGTTTAAGCACTTGGGCTTCAGGCCAGTTATTTTACATTAAGAGGGCTTGTGGTCTGCACTCTTGTGGGAGGAGAGGCTGGACTCTGCCCTTCTGAGCTGGGAATTTCTGGTTAAAGGCTTATAGTGCCTGCATATTTGAACTGCTTCTTACTGAAACTGGTACACCTTGTTTGCTGTAGCATAGACTAGATCCAGGCCTGCTGAATCTAGCTTTGTTTGTATAACTTGAGCACTAATCCAGGCATTCTTTAAAGTATTCAATTGTATTTATTACTGCTTGGTAGTAATTTGATTAAAGTGTAGCTATCATTTTAAGTCTTTTGGATTAAGCACTTGGGCTTCAGACCAGTTGTTTTACATTAGGAAGGTTTGTGGCCTGCACTGTGGTGGCAGGACAGGTAGCTTACATCCTTCTAAGTTGGGAACTGCTGATTGAGGGCTCAGTGTCTGTTATTCTAAAAGTGTATTAATTCTGGTTTAAGCACTTCGGCTTCAGGCCAGTTATTTTACATTAAGAGGGTTCGTGGTCTGCACTCTTGTGGGAGGAGAGGCTGGACTCTGCCCTTCTGAGCTGGGAATTTCTGGTTAAAGGCTTATAGTGTCTGCATATTTGAACTGCTTCTTACTGAAATTGGTACACTTTGCTTGCTGTAGCATAGACTAGATCCAGGCCTGCTGAATCTAGCTTTGTTTGTATGCTTGTTGTTTGTTTGCTTGTTATTTCCCTGAAACGTTAATTCCACCTAAAATGCGGCTTTTCAGCGCTTCTGTGGATCCCTAGTGATATCTGCATTGCTTACTGTACTTATTTCCTTGTTTCACTTGAATGAAAGTTACTGTTTGTCGTTTTTGCATTTAAGTTACCTGGCACTTGCTCACTAAAGCAATTATATAAGTCAACACTAAAAAATTAAAAGCACTACACCCTCACAAACTGAGTACCTTGTTCCCCATTGGCCCTTTTTTTCAATTATAAAGGAATTCCCAGTACTATTCTAGCATGTCCAAAGGTCAGTTGTCAATCTCCTCTCCGGTCTAGCTGGTGAATCTGGGAATTTGAGGCAATGTTACAACTGCCTCATGTACACAGACAACCCTCTCCTCCTCCCAACAAATTCCAACACATGTGAGAGATGCAACCATATAGCCAAACTGGAGGCTAAGCTCTCTCAACTCAGTACTGGCGTAACCAGTCAGGAGGAAAAGGAAACCACACTCACTACAATTCGTCTCACATAGACCTACCACAACAGCAAACCAAACACATAAACACACAAAAACATATTCGGAGGCTCTAAATAAAAATCTGTCTAAGCAGCAGAGACCTCCAAAGCAGACACCCAAGCAACTGCTACCCCAAAACAAAACACGTGCAATATATAGCTCACAAAGCCAGTGTGCCAAACAGTCACAACCCTTAAGGCTAAACAACACACCTGATACACTTGTAATAGGTGACTCTATCATCAGGCACACTGACATCCCGCTCACCAGGCTGAACAAGGAGAAGGTCACGGTGAGCTGCCTGTCGGGTGCTAGGATCCGCCACATAACACAAGCACTCAGGTCACTCCAAGGCAAGTACAAATATGACTCAGTCATTGTCCATGCTGGTGTGAATGACCTGAGATGTACCTCCCTGGACTACATGAAAAGAGACATAGAGGAGCTCTCTGAGCATGTAGCCCAGGCCGGTATGACCCTGACCTTGAGTAGCATCTTACCCTCACCAAGAATGATGCCACAATATGAAGACAAGATGATCAATTTCAATAATTGGCTTAAGTATTGGTGTCATTCAAAGGGGATCCAATGCCTGTCAGCCTGCGATGACATGCTCGACAAGCCACGATGCTTCGCTAGGGACGGCTTGCACCTATCACCCCTGGGCTTTCGGATATTGGCAAAGGCTCTTGCTACCCCCATAGTGCCTTTTTTAGGCAAGGCTCAAAAGACAAACCCACCTTCATAGGTATCACAAGGGATAAGAAACTAAGAGTAGTGCTACTCAATGCCAGAAGTCTAAACCTCAAGATGCATGCAACGCCAGAAGTCTAAACCTCAAGATGCATGCACTCGAAACTCTCCTTAGCATGGAGAACATCTATATCTGTGCAGTAACAGAAACCTGGTTCAAGGCTCCCGAGAGCACCCCAGCACTACCAGGTTATACCTCATACCATGCTTTTCGGCCCCAAAATTGGACCGAACCACAAAAGGAGGGGGAGTATCAATATTTGTCAAAGATACCCACACCTCCAGGTTGGTGGCACAGCACAAAGCATCAGAGACTATCCATGTGCAACTAACAGTGGGTAAAACTGCCTTCCAGTTTATAGCCTGCTACAGACCACCCTTCCAAACCAAGGAACTCCACTCGGCCTTCCTGAGAACACTGGAAAATATGAAGGTCTCTCCAAACACCATTATATTGGGCGACTTCAACTACCCAAACATAGACTGGGAGCATTACTCTAGCTCCAACACCCTAGCCCAAAGGTTCCTAGAATTTATAAACTCAAATGCTATGGAACAACTTGTTACCACTCCCACAACAGTGGAAAACATACTGGCCCTGATCATCACCAACATGGGGACTCTATGCTCCTGACCAGAAGTGTATCCCTCACTGGTAAGATCAGACCATAAACTAATCTCACTGGATATTCACATCCCGACCCCACCCCCTGCCCAGAAAACCACAGTGAAAAACTTCTCTAAAGCAAATTTCACACTCCTTAAAACCGAGGTGGAATCCTTCAAAGCCCCCGGGCCTGTGGAAAATACGGCCCAGACCGCAGAATCCTTTATAAACGCATTCTATGAACACCTTCAGGAATGCATGGATCATGCGATCCCAAATAAAACCAAGACCCAATCCTCCAAAGGCAGACGTCCTGTCTGGTGGACCCCAGCCATAAACAAACTATACAATTGAAGGAGGAAGCTACTACATGATAGAGCAAAATCCCAAAAAGGGAAGGCATCTCTGATCAGTATTAGCAAAAAACTATGGGCACTCATAAAATAATCTAAGGCCAGCTTCGAGAGAAAGATTGCACAGGACACTAAGGATAATGACAGGGCTTTCTTTAGTTATGTTAGGAACCTGGGTGGGAATTCCCAGATATGCTCAGAATTAGTCCAAAATGACAAAAAATACACCAAACCCACAGACATTGCCAACATCCTAGCTGACAGGTTCAGCGTAAACTCCCCCCCCTCCCCACCAAAAGGGCAAATATCTATCCCAGCAGAGTGCTGCCCCCCTCACATCTCAGATGCTCAGGTAAGAGCCGCCCTCTCCAAAGCAAAAAACACAGCATCAATGGCACCAGACGGTGTCCCAGGCTGCGTCCTACATGAACTCCAAGAACAGCTAAACCCAAACATAAAACTACTGTTCAATCTCAGCCTTACTACAGGATATGTACCCAAAGAGTGGCTTACAGCAACGGTGGTCGCTCTCCACAAAGGTGGTGCCTCAACGGATCCTGGAAACTATCGCCCCATAAGCCTGACTAGCTTGGTCTGCAAAGCTATGGAAAGGATCTTCATGGACCTTATAAATAAAGATATTGGGGACCTACAGACACTGGATCCTACCCAGTTCAGCTTTGTTAAGGGCAGATCCTGCCTCTTAAACCTGGTTAATTTCTTTGAATCAGTCACCAAGGCCATTGACGAGGGGAAGGTGGTCCACACAGCCTACCTGGACCTCGCAAAAGCCTTCGATACAATACCCCACTCGGGCATTATAGATAATCTCACCAGCTTAAATATAAACCCCTATGTCACTAGATGGGTTGCAAACTGGCTCAAGGACAGAACCCACATGGTTAGAATTGCTGGAGCCATGTCAGACTCCAAACCAGTTACAAGTGGTGTCCCACAAGGCTCAGTCCTGGGACCTCTCTTGTTCGGTATATATTTCTCAGAGGTACAGGCCAACACGGAAGGACTGTGGCTGTCCAAGTTCACAGATGACTGAAAACTGGGCGCCATAATTGACTCTCCAGCCAACACAAGCATCCTCCAAAAGGGCCTCATAGAAACAGACAACTGGTGCCAGAGTCATGGCCTCAAGCTAAACGCCAAAAAGTGTATAGTCATCCCCTTTGGCAAAAACAAAGTGCCCACAAATTACCACATAAGTGGTAATCCATTAAGTACGGAAGAAGTAATTAGGGACCTGGGGACCCAAGTTGATAGCAATCTCTCATTTGACAACCACGTGGCCAAAGTGGTTAGAAAAACATATTATATAGCCCACCTAATCATGAAGGGATTCACATCTAGATCAGGGGAGGTCATCGTGCCTCTTTACTAATCCCTCATCAGGCCCATAATTGAGTACAATGCCCCTTTTGGGATGTACCTTACCAGACACCTGCAGCAACTGGAAAGACCCCAAAAGTACCTCATGAAGAGGATCAAAGGGCTCAAACAGATGCCATATGCTGCCCAGTTAAAGAAACTCCAGTTCTACTCAGTGGCATACCGCCTGCTCAGAGGCAATCTGTGCCTGACGTATAAAGCCATGTCCAACCCGGAATTAATGTACATGCTGCACCTCAGAAAATCCAAATCCCATCGTGCTACACGCTTGAGAATCTTGAACCTCAGCACTGAAATAAATAGGACATGCTGGAGGACAGATTCATAACCCAGAGGCTCCCTTCACTCTGGAATAAAATCCCAGTCCAGGTTAGGCAGAGTCCCTCATTGACTCTCTTCAAGAGGAATCTTGATGAGTGGATGGGGGATCATAGGTTTACCCCGGGTATCACTGTTAGACAGAGGCACAGTATACTAACCTCGAAAAAGGGCATAGCAAAATTAATTTAAAATGGGTGGCGAAAGCCAAACACACTCTGGCTAGGCTTATAAATGCCCTAGGGCAGATAGCCTAGTATGAACCTATGAACCTATGAGTAGCATAATGTTTAAAATCAAAAGTAGATAAGCAAATAATCAAGTAAACCTTGAAATAATTATTTCCCAGTTGATATATGACTGAATTTAAGGTCATTTGGTGGTGCATAGGTGTCAGTGGATAGTCTGTTGCTGAGCTTGATGCAGCCAAACAAAACAGAACACAAGGTTGCATGACCAATTTGCAATTTAAAAAATGTCTCGAGCAACTATGTAGTTCACTGCCTTCTAAAAGTTGTTGTCACAGCAGCCAGTTGAATACCTTGAACACCATTAAATATTTCTCCTGTCACCAGAAAAAATTCTAAAACATTCCATTAAAAACCTAGCAAAGCAGTAGCAGAACCCCATGTGAGATGTGACCTGTGCATATGGAGAGCAAGAATCATGCAAACAGTGCAGGACTGTGGAGTGGTGCCTTCCAAGATCTGCTCCTAATTGAGCATGAAAGAATGTTGCTGCCAGTAGTGCCAAAGATCTTCCTCATTGGCATTCCCTGTGAGCTGAAAGTCCCCCCCCCCCAGACTTGATAGAGGTGAGTTACAGTGATGTGGTATTCTGTCTTTCTTAATAGTATATGTTCTGTTGTTGTGTGATGCTGTTGTATACTGAATACATTGCATACATTACTGCTTATTTTCCTTTACAAAGGTGAGCACTTTGAGTACTTCCTATGCAGCCACTGGCAAAAGGTCTGCTGTAGCTGGCATAAGTGCAGAGCATGGTGCATATATATATATATATATATATATATATATATATATATATTTTTTTTTTATTATTATTATTATTTTTTTGTGGGGAGCTATATTTTGTTATCACTTGTTCTATTGTTACAAAGAAAAACACCAAGTCCGATAGACAGATTTTTCAGATCCAAGCTGCAAGATATAGCAGGAACTTTCCAGCAAAGGCTAAACCTTTTCACCCTAAACCAGACGGTGCTGGACCTGACAAAGATAGGAAGGAGAAAGAATGGCATGCTAGACATGGAGCCAAAACAGGGTTCCTCAGGCCTGAGACATCCAGAGGGCTCAGCCATGCTTTCCCCTCCCCATATTCACCCCAGTCCAGTCCCCCTCCCCTGCTACTCTATTCCCCTCTTTCAGAAAAAAATTGGAAGGTGCCTGTCCTTCTTTATAAGAAATTAGGAGGAAGGCACACAAGATCAGTGGATACTAAGCATCATCAAAAAAGGGTACAAACTGCAGTGTATAGTCATACCAAGTTAATAGGTATTCCACCAGTTCCCAAGGACCAACTGCTTTCATAACAGAAGTCTTATTATTCACAATTCACTCATGGACCATAGAAAGGGTTCTACATGGGGGAGGGAGACAAGACTTTTAGTCAGGGCTATTCTTAGACTAAAGGAAAGAGAGCCTGTGGAGGCCTATCTTAGGCCTTTCCTATCTCAAAAAAATTCTGGAGAGCCCCTAAATTCAAAATGCTTACCTTTCAAAGTCTGTTGTCAATGTTCTGTTCAAATGTACTCATGATGATTCTTGTCCTAAAAGGTTCCAATCACCCTATTCCAGTTGCCAGAAAGTGCAGAAAATGTCTACGTTTTGTGGCCGGGGAGATCACTTACAGTTTATCTCCTTAAACTTTGACTTGTGCGGTGTTGTCAAAGTCTTCAAAAATGTCTGCTTGCAGTGACCACATTTTGCAGAACAAAAGGTATACAGAGTTTCCCATTCAGGCCTGTGTCAAAAGCATTAAAGTCCCTAGTGCACCCCATATGACTTGTGTTAGATTAGTGGTTTTGTACTTGAGGTGCTGGACCAGGTGGGAGGAATGGGAGTGAGATGCCAGTGCATCTCTCACCATCCTGGGGAGAAGGAGACTGCCTAATGAGCTCTGCACTACAAGATGTATACCTCTTGGTTGGGCAGTTGCACATACTTGGAAGTGAACATGTATCTCCAATAGGCAGTAATTGTGCACAAGGCTGCCATGTGGTGGCAGGGGGTTAGGACACACTCACCAGCAGCAGTATGGTGCTGCACCAGTGTCCTTTATCTCCTCACCAGCCTCATACATGGGTTTGGTTGAGCCTGGACAAAGCTTAAGGCAGGTCTAGTAGACCTGATGAACTACAAAAAGGGCTGGTTGCAGTTGATGGTTAGCTGCGGGAAGGAGGGAGGTGAAAAAAGGGTTTACAGATTTTCTTCTACCTGGATGACTGAACACCTCCCTGAGCAAAACCTTCCTTCTCCAGGAAAAAGTGGCCCACTTGATCCAGTACTTTCAGAGTACTCTGCAACAGACAGAGGTAACTGCAAAGAAGTTTCTCAAGCTGCTGGGCTTCACGGCATTGTGCATTATGAGGGTTCCTCTAGCATAGTGGTATGTAAGGAACAGATGGTGTCAGCATATTCATCCCTTTAGGTTCAAAATTCCTGTTCTTCCATACATCAAGGGGGATATCTCACGATGGAAACAACAATGTGCTAATAATCAGGGAATGCCGTTCAGGGCACCTCTACCTAAGCTGACTGTGGTCATAGATTCCTCAGACATGGCTTCGAGAGCTAGTTTGGGAACCCTTAAGATACAAGTTTTTTTTAAGAGCAAAGTAAGGAGAAAGCATATAAACATGACTAAAATGAGTACTGTCATCCTTGCCCTGAAATTGTTTACTACTTCCCTACAACTGGGGGTATTATACAGGAGAGATCAGTGAATACAACTGTGATTTGGTACATTTTGCAGACTGGCCTTCCAAGCTTGGGAAACAGCTTAGAAAGCAGGAGTAACATTGACTGCAGCACATATCTGCTCACAAGAGAGAGTGTGTTTGCAGACAGTCTTGAGAAGATCCCAGGCAGATCCCAAACGTGAAAGCTAAACAGAGATGTCTGTTTCTGACCCATTAGTGAGGTATACTGAAGATAGACCTGTTTGCCTTCCATCTGAAGAATCAATTGAGAAAGTGCTGTGTTAGGAGAGCAACTCCGAAAGCATGGAAGAACAAATACTGTTTCCCTGAACTGGATAGGTCTTTTCCTCTGCACTTTTACTCATGTTCCCTTAATCCTGAGATTACTGTTCAAAATCAAGGAAGAAAAAACAAAAGTAATCCAAGTCAACACTGGTTCCTTCTCCTGATCAGCAAGGCAAAGTGTTGCCTTAGCATGCAGACTTCCTGACTCAAAACAGGGGCTCCTTTCTACATCCAAACTTGACCATACTAAGGCTAACAACTTATTTATTTATTTACATTTGATAACCGGGTAGTGTCTGGCTGGGCGAGAAGCCCTTTTTCAGCAGAGACCCAGAGAGAAAAGCTCCCAAGTAAAGTTACAATAGTTAAACAGCATTACATAAAGTACCTTAAAATAAGGACTGTAGTACAATAGACTAAAATAGCAGTACAAAAGTATAGCAAAATTGAAAAACAGTATAAAGTAAAAGTTCAAAAAATGTAAAACATAACACATATTAAATAATCAGAGACAGTAAATAGCAGACATTGTAAGCACAATAAAATCAAAATCTCAACTCATATTCACATTCATAGTATTTTACAAAAAAAAATAGCAGTGTTGCTAAGAATTAGGTTGAGAGTAGAGAATAATCTTACAATACAGATGGAGGAGCAGAGTGGGACAGCGATTAGCCAGAGGAGGTGCAGGAGCATAGCCAGTGATTTGAGAAATATTCTGTTAGTAGCTGTTTGAATTTTTGTGTGTCGGAGGTGGATAAAATGTGCTGAGGGAGTTCCAGGTTTTAGCTATATTATGAGAATATAATGAGTCCCCCATAATAGTTGTGGGTTATGTAAATCTTGAGCAGTGTTTTATCTGCTGATCTCAGAGAGGTAAAGTTAGAATAAGGTTGAACTAGGTCAGATAGTGCTCGACAGTAGTCAGGCTTATAGACAATAGAGTGAGAGTGGACTAATGTTAACTGGTTGAGGGTGAGTAAATTACTTAAATGATCTTCCTTTGATTCCAGGTAGGCACAAATATTCTGAGGGTGTGCTAAATATTATGAGGGAGGCCAGGAAACATAATGCAAGAAAATCATACCTAGCTAAAGGAAGAAGATTCTCCTTATGTTGTCATCCATGACCTTCGACACAAAGAGAGCTAAAGTGCTATGGTCCTGAAATATCTCTCAGACATTTTCAAAGCAGGTTTAACTTGCACCACTATAAAAGTGCAAGCTTCTGCTCTTTCAGCTTGTCTTTCTATGGTGCCCCCCTTGTACTCCAGACCCTCAATCAAACTGCTCCTAAAGGGGTCATCCACCTCGGACCATCCAGAAAGAAAGAAAATTGCTCCACCATTCTCACTGCTACTGTAGCCTTTTGGCTCTATGTCTTTTCTTCCCTTGGAAACAACCATCTAGCTTCACAAAGCTCTGACTTCCACCCACATCTTCACTATGACTGCTGATTGGACAGCCTGGAGGAGGAAAACTAGCAGACAGACTGAAAAAATCTTCAGCACTTTCTTGCTACCGCAAGGGAAAGTACTGAGGCTTCACAGGAGAAGAATTTTGTTTATAGGATTCATTTCTGACATATAACTCCCCATAAGGAAATCCCCCTTCCACACAGAAAATATTGCTTTTTAAAATATATTTGATGCATTTTTTTTTCTGTGTAATAGTGGCAATATTATTAACATTAGAATTTTTTTGTCAGAAACTGCTATGTTTGTAACAGGAATTATAGAATACTGGAGCTGTGTGTGTGTGAGAAAAATATACATGTTATGTTGTCCCCATCTCACCTTCGTTCTTGCTGGTTGGGTTTGGAGCCGATCCTTGGCTCCGACTGCCGATTTACTATAGCTCGAGAGCTTATACTGACTCGAGGCTAATCCCTATTCCAACATGCCTAGCTGTAGCTACCCAGATCTCATTTGCCGCTTGCAGCATTGAGATTGCGACAACAAGCTCAGGCTAAGTATTTAGAGTTTTTTGTATTTTGCTGTCATCCTTACCAGGATTTTACTAGTTTAATTAAACTTTGTTGATGTCTAGCTTAGTCCTCACTTGAGTAACAACCTTCTGACCTAACTCTGCTGTTGTTTTTTTTTTTTTGGGTTCTTCTTGGCTGTCGTTTCATTAGGCTTTGCTTACCCCTGGAGCCCGCTTAACTTAGAGGGTTCGTTTCTTCTTTCCCCACTATCTGTTGGAGTAGCCGTTTAAGTTAGAGGCCCTCCTATTGGGGGAGTTGCCATTTTACTTAGAGGCTTTCCTCCTTCTTCTTCTTCCTTTCCTAAAAAAAAAAAAAAAAAAAAAAAAAAGTTTTTCTTGCTTGTTTTGTTGTTGTGTATTGTTAGCTGTTATAGCCTTATTTTTGCTGTTTGTGTCTTCCTAGTTATCTAGCATGTCTAAAGAGTCAAAACAATCAGGCTTTAAAAACTGTGACTCATGTTGCCAAAAAATGTCCCTTACGGACGGGAACACGAGTTGTGTATACTGTTTAGAGGCTGTTCACCTGCAGGACTCATGCTCTCTCTGTCATGCTTTCAGTGCTAGAGTCCTGCAGGAAAGAAAAAATAAACTGATTCTGCTTGGCCTTTTGAAGAACCCTTAGGACTGTTTGTCTCTGGTTCCTCAGCTAGCAAAACAGTCTGACAAATCTCCCAAACCATCCTCATCCAGTTTCGGAGCAACCCAAATCTGTTGTAAATTCTTCAGCTCTGTTGGTTCCCAGTGTCAGCTCCGACAAAGCTATGTCTCCGGCTGCTCCATCAGTGTCTTCGGAGCCAGTCCGGGCCCATAAAAGAACTAGGTCTCCCTCTTTGAAGCTGGTGGACTCTGCTCCACAATCTCCTTTGTTGCAATTTGAGGCAGGCAGTCACCGGTCCTCTTTTCAACTCTCTCGGTTCTCCAGGCTTTCGGCTCATGATGTGGAGAGAGTGGTTAATTGGCTCCTCAAGTACTTGCCAAATTGCCTATAAGGAATTGGCTCCTTCCGCCCATCCAGCTTCTCTATCGGTTCCTCCTCCGACTCTCTTGAGCTCGGAGCCAGAGTGCATGGACATCGTGGTGGTGGAACTGTCGGCTTCAGTTACTTCTCCTTTATCGGTTCCGGCTCCCTCTCCCAACTCCTTGATGTCTCAGTCCATCGAGGGATCTGGGTGCTGAAGCTCTCTCGTTGGCTCCAAGGGGGGAAGTGGCATCGGACCCTTGTCCAACCCAGCTCTCCCTCTCAAAGCTTCAGTGCAGGTGAGCTCAGCTCCCACATCAGCCTCTGAGCTGTCACTCTCAGTTCACAGGAGATGTCCAGGCTCTTTGGAGCCAGAGGCTCCTTTGGCTCAGGGCTGTGGCGCCTTCAAGGTGATGAGGAGCATGCTGTCCCCTGAGACCGTTCCACCCTCGGCTCCTTCCCCCACGGTGCCTGTACCTGCCTTTGACCATCCTCCTCCCTCCAAGCATAGGGAACCTATGCCCCAGGATGCCCCACTGGGTGACTCCACTAATTCCGAAACCTCCCCCGAACATTCAGAGGAGGTCCCTTGGAAGAAAAAATGTAAGAGGGAGCATCTGGACTCATCTGAGTCCATCACTTCAGACACAGACTTGGATGAATCGGAAGGGTCCCCACTCTCCCCTTCTGAGGATGCCTCCTTTTTGGACATCTTGGAAATCCTTAGACAGAGGGATGGCTGGAAGTCCCTAGCCTGTTCTGAGGATGAGTCTGTCTACCTGGACGCATTTGGTTCCTGACCCTCCACCTCTTGGGTGTCTCCACCTTTTGACCCACTTTTGTCTGTAGTGAGTTGGTAGGCGTGGAGCACTCCAGACACCATGGAACCAGTTCTGCAGAGACCAAATAAATTTATAACTGCCCCCGAAGACAAGTCCTTTCTTTCCAAAGGAGTTCCTGTTGATGCTATGGTTGTGGCAGCAGCTACTAAGAAGGAACTTGCGGAAACTTCATCTGTCCATATGCCAAACAAGGAGTCATGTACGATGGGCAGGTATGGGAAGCCTATGCTCTCTTCAGCGACCTTTACACTCAGGTCACTGAATTATTTGTCACACTTCATGCGACTTCAGAGAGATCTCCTAAAAGAGTTGGGAGATACGCTGCAGGATCCTACAGCTGAGGGAGTTGCAAACAGGACGGCTTCCCAGCTTGCGACCTTGACTTCAGTGGTTAACTCTTCCATGAGGCTCATTTCTTATGCGGCAGATGAAGCAAGTAGGGCAGCAGATGCCGGAGTTGCTTTGCGATGACACTCCTGGATGCGCCTTTGTCAATTTGCGGAGCCCTTCAAGTCCTCCTTTACCAATGCCCCTTTTGATGGCTCATCCTTGTTTGGGCCTCAGGTAAAAGAGACTTTCACCAGGTGTGAAAAGGATGGCAAAACTATCTCTGCAGTGAGAGTCTGTTTTTCCACTCCATCTAGACCCTACCCTAAAAGTCAGAAGTGTGTGAAAAATGTGGTTCCGAAAATCCCAGGGAGCTTTGCCTGACACACATGGAGAATTTTCCCCCAGGGGCAGAGGGGGAAACAATAACAGAAGACGCAGCATTGCTGCAGGGGGGGGTCTGCAACAGCAGGGTGACAGAGATACGTTCTCTGCTAGGCCCTTCCAGCACTCCTGAAGGGAGGCTCAACTGTTCGCCTCTGTAGGCAGTCGGGGGCAAAGTATCATTGTACCCAACAGCCTGGCAAGCTATTATGAAAGATGCATGGGTACTGTTAGTAATATCGAGGGGTTACAGAATTCCCTTTTCCCAGTTACCCCCCTCAAGAACAAAATGTTCAATCCCAGACATTCCACCCAGTCTTTGGGATCAAACAACCCTAGAAGTTCAAAGGTTGCTATTAAAAAGAGCCATCTAAGAAGTCCCTGCAGACCAAATCGAATCAGGAACTTACTCAAGGTTCTTTTTAGTTCCAAAAAGGACAGGGGACTGGAGACCCATCTTGGATCTCAGCAAGCTAAACAAATCAGTAAAAAAAGCGAAGTTCCGGATGGTAACACTGCAGTCCATTCTCCCTTTTTGAGTCAGGATAATTGGATGTGCTCCATCAATCTCCAGGATGCGTACTACCACATAAAAATGGACAGGCAATCCAGGAGATTCCTGCGCTTCCAGCTGGAAGCCAGTCATTATCAGTTCAGAGCTCTGCCCTTTGGTCTCATGACAGACCCCATGGTGTTCACCAAGTGTATGGCAGTGGTCACGGCTCACCTGAGATGTCTAGGATTTCCATATCTAGACGACTGTCTCCTCACTGCTGCCACTGAGCATCAACTGATCAAAGCACAGAACTACACAATTCAAACCTGTTCCCAGCTAGGCATCACCATAAGCTACAAAAAGTCTGCCTTGTTGTCTTGTCAGTGTATTACCTTCATAGGGGCAGACTTAGATACAAGAGCCATGATAGCAAAGCTGCCTCAAGACAGGGTGTCAACAATTCATCAGCAAGTTTCATTCCTCATGAAAAAGAAGAGAGTTCAGGCAAGAGAGGTATTGAAAGTCCTGGGCTCAATGGCTGCAGCAATTACTCTACTCCCTTTGGCTCACGTCCACATGAGAATTCTGCAGTGGCTTCTTTTTGCTCAATGGTCATTCCAGGATTTACCAGTGTCACATATGATCTCGATCACAGAATCCTGCAAAAAGGACTTAGTATGGTGGCTTGTCTCCCCCCAGTTGACTCTGAGCAGACCCTTTCTAGACCCCCATCCAGTAGCCACAGTGACCACGGACACCTCCCAGATAGGGTGGGGGGGCATTATCTGGAACAGACTGTCCAAGGAATGTGGCAGCCACGAGTACCACTTGCACATCAGTGTTCTAGAGATGAGAGCAGTGCTTCTGGTGTTGCAAGCACTTCAAGACTCCCTACCTACCGGAACTATTGCAATTCAGACAGACAATATGTCAGTGGTATGATACATCAACAAACAAGGCGGGACCAGATCTTACTCCTTGTGTCGGGAGGCCCTTCGAGTATGGCAATGGGTGAGGTCTTCCCAATGTTTTCTGATTGCAAATCACATTCCCGGGAAATCCAACGTGATAGCGGACAGGCTCAGCAGGGCTATCCTCATGCCTCACAAGTGGTCCTTGAAGCAAGAAGTTACGGACTGATTTTTCACCAATGGGGCCAGCCATGCTGCGATCTTTTTGCCACTCCCCTCAACAATAAATCCAGCAGCTATTTCGCCTTAGTCCCCCCAGCAGAACAGTCACCCAGGGATGCACTTGTTCACAGTTGGCCGCGCGGACTACTTTATGCCTTTCCAACTTTTCCTCTGATCCCCAAGTTACTTCAGAAAGCAAAGTCGCTGGGTTGCAAGCTCATCCTCATTGTTCCTTACTGGCCTCATCAGATGTGGTGCCTATTTCTCTGCCAGTATTGTACAAGATGAGCCTCGGATACTGGACCCAGTTCTGGACCTCCTGATGCATCAGTTGGGTGTGTTCCACCTCTCCCTCCAAACTCTCAAGCTGACAGCTTGGTTTCTGCACTTCCAGTCTTAGCCAGGCTCCCCAACATTTCCCCAGCAGTACATCACATCTTGGTGTCTTCTCAAAAACCCACTACCAGAAAGATTTATGCTAGCAAATGGAAGAGGTTCTCTTTTGTGCAAAGAAAAATGACATTGATCCCTTCACAGCTCCTGTTTCTAAGATTCTTGATTTCCTGGCCGAAATGTTCGAATGAGGGCAGCTGCTGCTGCCATCAGGGTCCAACTGGCTGCCATCTCCAGTTTTCATGTGGGAGAGTTGGGCTGTAATATCATGTCCCATAAGCTGTGCAAAGCATTCTTACGAGGTACAACCCTTTTATGGCCCCCTCATAAGAGAACCCCCCCGGGACCTAAACTTTGTTTTAGACTCTCTGGCTCTTCTACCCTTTGAACCAGCATCATCTTGTCCCCTGAAATTTCTGTCATGGGAAACCCTCTTCTTGATTGCCATCACCTCAGCTAGACGGGTTTCAGAATTACACGCTTTATCTATTCGCCCTCTGTATCTCATCTTCCACAAAGATAGAGTTTTTCTCAGAACCAATCCCTCCTTCTTGCCAAAGGTGTGTTCAGAGTATAATTTAAGTCAGTCCGTTGAGCTTCCTGTATTCTTCTTCAATTATGGCAACAAGGCAGAGTATAGACTCCACCAATTGGATGTTCATAGACAATTACACTTTTATTTACACAGGACCAAGGACTTCAGAAAATCAGATCAATTACTTGTATCCTTTGCTGATAATAAACAAGGTTCTCCAGTTTCAAAAGTGACCTTATCAAAGTGGCTGTCAGATACAATTATATATACTTATGATTTGCGTAATAAAAAGCTTCCAGGGAAAGCCAGGGGACACTCAACCAGGGCCTTGGCTACCTCTGTTGCCTTCCAAGACAAATTGCCTTTAGATTCAATCTGTGCAGCAGCAGCAGCAACATGGGCAAATCCTCATACCTTTATCACTCATTATAAAGTGGACGTGGTCCATGCTTCTGAAGAGTTTATTCCAGTGAGCCATCCAAGGACCAGGTGCTGGGGACGCTGTCCCAACCAGCAAGAACAAAGGTGAGATGGGGACAACATAACATAAAGAAGTTATGTACCTACCATAACATTCAGTCTTTGTTGTCCTTCATCTTGCCTTCCTTCTTGCGTCCCCCCTCCTTCCCCCTTCCTGGAGGATCGAGAAGAATTCCTTCATTGGTTACATTGGCTGAGTTTCCTGTTGACATAACCTGTTAGTTAACTATGCCTTGCTTTTCCTTTTTCTTTCCTAACCTTTGAATGTGTAAGAGCTTAGTAAAATTTGCATTTACTATGATTGTCTAGTGTGGGCTATCACAAACGAGATCTGGGTAGCTACCGCTAGGCATGTTGGGATAGGGCTTAGCCTTGAGCCAGTATAAGATCTCGAGATGTAGTACATCAGCTGAATCGGAGCCGAAGATTGGCTCTGACCAGCAAGAAGGAAGGCGAGATGAAGGACAACATGGAACGTTATGGTAGGTACATAACTTCTTTTTCTTTTGAGCCATTTTAACTGAAATGTAAGGATTCAAAGATTGAAGAGTGTTTTTATGTACTTCCAACACTGTGTGTTTTGGTACTTGTGTACATTTCTTGACAACATATCTTTATTTTACCATATCAATCATTTTGCTTGAAGGTGTTGTATTTAAACATCCACAAATATATTTTATGTTTGGTTTTTGTGTATACTTTGTGACAATCTATCTTTAGTTCTTGTTTTTTCTCAGTGCATTTTCTGTGAAAGGGACTTAATTGCCTGTGCTTTTACTTTTGAATTTTGAGGTACTGTGTTAGGAAGTGTAAGTGTGCATGCTGCTTTTGAACACTTGCCTTCCAACTGACTCTTCCCAGCAGCACTTATCAGCAATGAGTCTTCTTTCTTAACTACATCATAGATTCTTATACTGATTCTGTTATATCTTTTCTTGCTGTACCTACAAAGAAAAAAAACATCAAAACAGGAGACCTTGCCTCCTCTGTGGGATCAGACAATGCCTCATTTGTTGGTAGATGACTGCAGTGGCCATTTGTTTTTCCTCAGACAACTCACTGGTTTCTTCAGATTCCTCTGGTGTAGTTAGCCATGTCTTTTCTAATTTCTCCACATATTTTGGGTTTCTAATACCATGATGGTTATTGACCCCATTCCTAAGTCAAAGTACAATTAAAGTTCATGAAATTAGTATTGCTTCACTCTTTGATATCAGGCAGAAGTGCTCTTCGCAGCACCCGCAATGTGCCCAGTAATGACTCCTCCTGCAATTTGTACGGAGTTACATGGATTGGTAACATATCTAAATATGAATATAAATTGTTTTTTTATAAGACCCGTTGCTCCTAGTACTATTGGAACTGTCTGGTTATCTTTCTTCCAAATTGCTCTCATTTCTACCTGCAGATCCTGGTATTTTATGACTTTATGTTTCTTTGTACGCAAGAAACTGTAGTCACTGGGTGTGGTGATTTAAATTTCAATGCTACTTTTGTCTTCTTTTCTTGGATCACTATATCTGGTTTTCTAGTATCTATCTTTTGAACTGTTGGTTATGGGTGATCCCATGTGATATAAACTTCATTTTCTATGATGCTTACTGGCTAATGTTTCCAGTGTTATTCAGCCACTTCGATACCATAATGTTTGCACAATCCCCAGTGCAACAGTCTTGCCACATTATTATGCTTTTCAGTATACAATCCTTCTGCCATTAGCGTGTTTCAACCAGCAACACGGTGTGTGACTGTTTCCAATTCAGTTTTAAAAAACCTGCAATTGTCTGTTTCTCCCACATGTTCAATGGACTTTGTAAACCAGCGTGTACGTAGCCCACTATCTTGGGGTGCCAATATTAACCTTTCATTTCTTGGTTTGAATTCGCCTCTCCTTAACTATTCTTGGGTTTGTTCTTGATCAACATGAGGCTCTTCCAGAAGATTTCTATACTTGCAACTATATTAATGTTTTTTCTACATTTCTTGCCTTCTCATCTGGTCCTTCACGTTATATTCTTTCTTTTGTTTTTTGGCACATTCAGTTACTGCCTGGTTTTTATTTACTTCTGGTTTGATTACCATTCCTGCTTGACATTGATATGCTTCTGCTAAATTAAGCAGAGAAGTCATCTTATATTTATTCTCCTCATGTTTCAAAACTCTCACTACATTTGGATCTTGTCAGGTCAGTAATGTGTGGAGTCCCACGATTGCAGATCTGTACATGTAATCAATTTCAAGGAGGCCCATCCCTTCTTCAGAACAGGGAATATATAATCTTGGTATACACTGATTTTTATAAATCATTTGGTGAGCATAAAGCATCCTTCTTGTTTTAATATCTAATCTATCCAACACTTTTTGGGGCTAGTCAGTCACTCCAAAACTGTATGTTAGGACAGGAAGAGCAAATTGATTTATAGCTTGGATCTTGTTCCTAGATGTCAATGCTGTTCTCAGGATTAATTTACGTCTTCTAAAGTATTCCTTACTGAGTTTTATTCACATTTGTTCATGGTTTATTCCTCATCCTTCATCATTTCCCAAGTATTTATACACTCCCTCTTGCTCAAGTTCTTTCATATCACATTCTTGTCCCAAAGTGATGTTTTGGTGCTGCAGTTTTCCTTTTTTAAAGGTTGCTTTTGCACATTTATCAAGACCAAATGATATTCTAACATCATCTGAGAATTTTTGACAACCTGCAGCTATGCATTCAGTTCCTCATCTGATGAGCTATACAGTTTTAAATCATCGACAAAGAGAAGGTGAGAAGTCATTAGACTTTGTTGCTTTCTAGGAGCCAAATTGTAGCCATGGCCCAAGCTGTTAAGTAAACAGCTTAATGGATTAATGGCAACGCAGAATAGCAACGGTGACAGAGAGTCACCCTGGAATATCCCCCTTTGAATTTTTATCCCTGGGATGATAATCTGTCCTTTATCATGGCTTAATTGCAAAGTGGTCCGCTATTGTTTCATGGTTAATGTAACATAGTCAATCAGTGTAGGGAGTATCTTATACATTATGTGGGATACTATCAAATGCTTTTTTGTAGTCAATCCATGCTATACTTAGATTCTTCCCCTTTTTACAGTTCTCCACTATAACTTTATTTAACAACAAATGATTCTTTGTTCCATATGACTTTCTTTTATTGCCCTTTTGTTCTACTGCCATAATTGGGTTTTTTTCTAAATGGCTATAAACTCTGTCGGCATCAATTCCTGTGTATAGTTTATACGTTGTCAGAAGGCAAGTTATTGGTCTATAATTTTTAGGGTAGCTTGCAGGTTCACTCTTAAGTAAGAGAATTGTTTTGCCTGTTGTTAGCTAGTGTGGTGTCTGTTCGTGGTGCGCATATAAATAGTTCTTACTCATGGCTAAATACTCATGCAAAGATGTTAATACTTTTAACCAAAAGTTAGGTACTGCATCTGGACCTGGGGATTTCCAGTTAGAGGCTTTTCTTAACTTTGTTTCAATCTCTCTGGCTGTTATTTCATCCCATTTCATATCCTGTACCTTTAAACTTCTTATTCTTTCTTTAACTTCTTCTATCCATGTAGCATCTTTGTTATGTTCCACAGGATCTTCATAGATACTTCTCCAAAATGCATCTACTTCCTCTTTTTTGGTGGTCTTTCAATTCCTTTTACCATATTTCCCAATTCTCTATAAAACTTTTTTGGGTCATCAATAAATTGCTTATTTTGTACTTTTCCCGTATATTTACCTGGGTATCTTTAAAGTTTTTCCACCTGTGCTGAAATTTTTAGTTTATTTGTGATAGTACATGATAGATCCTGTTCTACTACTGTGCATTGCTTTAATCACATCTGTCTTTCTTAGTATTTTTGTTGATCTATTCCCTCTTCTATAATCTTCTAACAGTGACACTTCTTGTTTTAATTGCTTTATAGTTTTCTCTATTCAATACTTCCATGATGGTATTTGATTTCTTCCCTTCCTTTCCCGCACTACCCTGTGATCTTGTGGTAGAACTTTATCAGTCCTTTATGTTTGTTCCAGTATCCAGTCTGGGCATGGAAAAAAAACATCTTTTTGGGTGTGGGAGTTTCTCTAAGAGGTTCTTCTCACAGGAGATGGGGAAGGAGAGTACTTGCCTGGGATGAAGTGCCATCTCTTAGTTGGTCTGCTTCCAGGGATGGTCCTAGAAAAAGGAATAAAAGGTTAGGCATTGCTCATCCAACTGCATGTTCCTTTCATAAGGACGATTTTCTTATCTTAGCTAGGAGTTTATTGCATGCTTTCTATACAAGCGAAAATAAATCCATACCAGAAGACTAACATGGTTGATGTATTCCTGAGGAAAACGTGTCAGGGGATTCTGACATAGACAGAGAGAAGGCTGATTTTCTCTTCAATGATTGAAGTATTTTTGCAGGAAATGGATGTTCCCCATGATATGATATTCTGCAAGTGGATTTACCACATGTTAAACATCCAATCCTTCTATTATGCTAGCCCTGAATGATGAGTTAAATGCTGCCAGAAGTAACCGTGACCCACAGCCTTCTATCTCTGAAAAAGGCAAAACACTTATTAGTACCAGCCCTTCCCAAATTTTGTAGCAGAATTCAAAGAAATTAGGACAAAGCCAAAAATAATGGAGGGGCAAAGGCCTGAAAATATGTAAATATTTTAAATATTGCTCTTATAAACTTACAACGCTGCTAGAATAACAAGAACAGATCTGAAATATAAGCCAAGAATCTGGACAGTTTGTGAAACTCTGGACAATTTGACATTTGAGAGGTATGACCAGGGCAGACAGAATGGAAATTGAATGAGGGGGTCTTCTAGGAATGGATCCAACTGTGGAGAACAACTCAGATAGGTCTGCTAACCTCCTTCCAAAACTGACAGCTAGGTGAATTCTGCAGTGAGACTGCTGTCTATGGTGGAGAATGTTCCTGTATGCTTTTGCACCCTTTCCACAAGTATCCTGGGTCATTCTGAAGATTCAGAAGGACTCTTCAAAATGTTATCTTGGTGACTCACATATGGACAAAGCAGCGTTGGATCTCCCATCTTATGGAATTTTCCAAGGGCAATTATAACAAGCTTCATCGCAGATTGGTTCTACTCACAAAGACAAGGGGAGTTTGATACACCCCATTCTCAAACAACTTCAACAGAGTGCTTGGATGATTGAGTTTTAATGCTTATTAGACATGTTTTTTCATGAGAATATCAGAAGGTACTAAAGGAGGCTATAAATCCTGCTACTAGGAAATCTTATGTTAACCAATGATAAGATTTTCTAGTTGGTACCTCACTTATAATCAGGACCCCATCTGGGATTATTACCTCCGTTTTTCAAATATTTGCATGATGTACTTTCCAATGGCCTGTTTACTCTTTTGGCAAAGGGTATTTATCAGTAATTTCAGCATATCTGTCAGAGGATCCTGCTCTTCATTTCAAACTTTGCTGAAACTGTTTTACAAAAAAAAGGTTTTCTGTTGATATGTAAATTTCCTGTTATTCAGGTGACCCTTAATTCGGATCTTTACATTTTGCTGTGAAAAATTATTTCTGCTTGTGCCTGATCCAGCTATTCTGGCATTCTGGCAGTTTTGTGTTTTTTTTTTTTTGGTAGACTAACTTGTTTATTGCTTTGACATCTGCAAGAGTATCTGGGTTTCAGCCATTCATGGTGGGTTAACCATTTGCTTTTCTATGCTATGCTTATACGGTTATCTGCAGACTACTTTCAGAATGTACTTTCAATCTCCAAACAGTCCAGGAGACATAGTGTGTCTTAAAGTGAAATAAACCACATGTGACTGTTGCCAGAACATTGCCAAGAGTCCACATTGTCCGCAGGTAGAATCTTTTAGGCTTTCTGGAGTCTATTTGTGGTATTAGGATGTGTTCCTAAGATGCCCTTGTGCAGGTAAAAAGATCCTCTTATGCTTAATATGTCAAAGTAATGAAAAGATGAGGCCCATATTTTTGTGAAATCCAATGACCAAGTTCTGTGGTGAGGATGTTCAGTAGAACATATGGTGGTCTAGCTTTCTGAGGTTAAGGATGCTGTTGATTGAAAACACATTGTTGAGTCCTTGTGGTTTGCTTGTAATCTAGTCTGTGACTCCAGCTTTTTCTTCTCCAATCTGTCATAGTTTCTGTCTAGTTGACCATAATCAATTTTGTCTATAAGAGGAAACAGGTATACATTGTGTCCAGGTCTCTCATTTGAATGTTTTTCTAAAGGATTAATTGGCCTGTTCTGCCTGATATCTGTGTAATAGTGGAAGATTGCAGTCTTAAGCTTATTATTGACGGTTTTACCAATGTAAATCCCTGGGCATTCGTGGCACTGAGCTCTGTTGATGATAATATCTGGGTTACAGTTCCCATAAAACTTGGTAGCTAATCTTTTCTTATTGTTGAGGCAGTTGAAACTAGACTTTCCGCTCATATATTTAAAGTAATTGCAGTTGGGAGGGGGGCACATGAGGTAGTTTCTTCTGGTAAGGTGGAGTTTGGTGGATCAGATGGGTTGTCTATCAAGTTACAGATGCTTCTGTTCTTTCTGATTTTAAAGTTTGGCTGTGGAGGCAGTATCTTGCAGATGGCGTTGTTTTTGCTAATGGTGCACCAGTTGTTAGCAGTGGCTTTTTTAAGTTCTGGGTAGTTGACTGAAAAAGTGAATGTGATGCTGGTGCACCATTTTTCATTGTTTTTCCTTTATAAAAGTTTGCAAAGCTCACAAGAGTTGTCTTCTATGTTGGATATCAGTCTGGTGTCATGAGCTTTTTTTACATTCAACAATGGGGTCAAAGATCTGTCTAAGGATTTTAGTGTAGCCCCCGGTAGGAAACAGTTTTCCAGAGTGATGATGTTTTTGGTAAATGTGTCCAGCTGTCGCAAATCCTGGCTATCCTGAGTCCTTGGGATTTTATTGCATTTTTTCTGGTCTTGAAAAGGTGCATGCTGTTTCTTTGCAGGAGGAGATTTACCCTGGTGGGGTTTCAATAAAGATGGTTGGGGAGATGTTGAAGCCAGGGCATTTGCTGGTATGGAGGTCCAAAAAGTTTATAGAATCTTTACTATCAGTGTTTGTGAATCTGAGATAATTGGTTGAGCTGTTGATGTGATCTAAAATTTGTTCTATCTGTTGAATGCCGTTATTCCAGATGATAAAAATATCATCAATAAACCCAGGGTAACATCCTATAGATTTGTTGAAATTGCAGATAAAGTTTTCCTCCCCTTTGCTGAGGGCTTTATTGGCCAAGCTGGGGGCAATGGCTGCTCTCATGGCTATGCCTGTAGTCTGTTGAAAGTAGTGATCCTTGAAATGAGAGAAATTGTTGAGTGGCAATTTCATTTGACAGCTGATGGCTTCTGTTTCTTCTGGTAGGGCTTCCCATTCCTTTTGGTATGCTTTGATGACTGCTTTAATACAGTGATCATGAGACAGCAGTGTATATAGAGCTTCCACATCTATGGTGACCAGCCAGGAATCCTCCTTGACCATGATATTTTTTAATTTTTCTGAGGACGTTGGTGGTATTGAGAATAAAGGATTTGTCCTTCTTTGTTAATGGCTTAATTTACACTTGTAGGTAAATGGAGATTGGCTCAATTATGGATCCACTGCTTGTAATGACCGGCCTATACAGGGAGATTGGTTATATTTTTATGTAGTCTGAGGATTCCAAAAGAAACAGGCAGACTAGTGTGGGTCATTGTAATGAATTCCAGAAGGTTGTTACTGAAGAGTCCCTCTTTGTTGAGGTTGTTGATTTCAACGATGATTTCTTTGTAGGCTGTGTTTATCCTACCGACACTGTTTGGGTCATAGTAGGCCAGGTTGTTGAGCATTTCAAAGATCTTTTTACTATTAGTGGATGAAGCCATGACCACTATACCTCCTCCTTTGTCAGCTTTCATACTTCTACACATTTTATCATTGCTTAGGTTCTTGATGGCCATGAGTTTATTGTGGTTTAATTTGTAATACCTCTTAATGTTTTTTGGGGGGTCCTGTAGATGTTAGCTTCACATCTGTTTTCAAACATGTTAATGGCAACATGTGGGAGAGGGCAGAATTTGCTGAGTTTCTTCCATTTTCATTGGAGAATCCTGTTTTCTGTATTATTGCTGTACTTTACTTTGTCATGGAAGAACACTTTCACGTTGAGTTTGCAGGTGAATAATTTGAGGTCAGTGATCGAGTGGACCAGGTTGCTCCTTTTCATCCTGTAGTCTCAGAGCCTGTCTTGAGGTGTCATTGTCAGATCCATAGACAGGTCACTCTTCAACTCTGTCCAGGTCCCTGAATTATCAGAGAGGGAGGACTCTTGGAGCTGAAGCATTGACACCAGCTTTTTTTTAGGGGAGGTTAGGGACAACTCTGAAGTTATCAGAGCTGTCCTTACCTCTGGGTGTTTCAGCGCTGGACAGCTTGGGTCTGACTCCATCCTCAAGATGGTGGCCTGGGAGATTCAGGGCTCGATGGCACAGGGGGCTTCAGCACCAGTGCTGCCACCTGCTGCTTATTCTAAACCCTCTGCCTTCAAGATAGTGAAGGGGGTCCCCTGTGGATCCTATCGTTATTCCACCATTGGATTTGAGTTTTGAGCCTCTCACTTCTGTTCCACCAGAACAGCCAACCCATTCATGCCTCTTGTCAGTTTTTCAGGACTCCCTGTCACTTCCAAAAACTCACAAGACCACCCCACTGATAAGGTTGCTAGGAAGAGAATGTGCAAAACGAGACACTTAGATTCCCATCAGGAATCTTTTACTGAGGACACTAACTTTGATGAAGGGGAAGGGTCCCCTAGATCTCCACCTGAGGATGTCTCCTTTGGAGAAATCCTGGAACTTTTAAAGCAAAAAAGGTGGATGTTCTTTCAAAACCCCCCTTCCCAGTAGGAGACATTGGTGTTCCTGGAGGCTTTTGGGTCTGGCTCGGCTATGTCTTGGATGACCCTCCTGGCTGCTGACCTGATATACCTTGTATCATGTCATGCATGGAAGAAGCTAAATACTGTGGAGCCTATCTAGCCTGGATAGAATTTTAGCCCCCATAAAGGACAGAGCACATTGATGTAACAGGTCCCAGAAGACACCATGCTTGTGGCAGTAGCCACTATGAAAGAGCTCACAGAGCAGAGCTCATCTGTCCATCCCCCTAAAAGGGAGTCTAGGGCTTTGGACAGATTTGGAAAGCATGTTTACATTTCATTGACCTTTTCCCTGTGGTCACTGAATTATTTGGTACACTTTACAAGTTTGCAAATAGATTTGACAAAAGAGGTCTACAAATCTGTTTCTGAGTCCATGTCTGTGTAGGATCAGAACTAGATTTCTTCACAACTAGCCACCTTCAGTTCATATATAACATGCCCACAAGGCTGATATCCCATGCTGCAGAAGATACCTCACGGGCACTGGATTTGGGCATAGCCATCAGGAGACATGCCTGGATGCTCATGTATGATTTTGCGGAACCCATCAAGTCCTTGTTCATTAGTACTCCTTTTGATGGATCATCTTTGTTTCACCCAGGAAAGAAGGAAGCAATCTGCAGAAATGAGCATGACAGAAAGACCTGTCTGCCATTTGGATCTGTTTTTCCACTCCTCAGAGATCCTTTTCCTGGAATTAATGAGGAGGTAGAAAGATGTGGTTTCACAAGTCCCAGGTTCCTTTCTAAGACTCATGAGGAGATAGCTTCCCTAGAGGCAGAGGGCGGAACTCTAACAGAAGATCCTGACCTCATGGCAGAGGTGGCCTGCACCTGCAGAGCCAGTGTTTCCAGGATTCCTTCTCAGACAAACCCTACCAGTACCCCTGAAAGGCTACCCAGTTGGAAGCAGTCGGGGGGACTTGTCTATGCACCACAAAATCTAGACATCCATAAGCCAAGGCTTTTATCACAAAAGATACTTAGGTGCAGAGGATCATATCCAGAGGTTATTTCATACCATTTTCCCAAATTCTCCCCATCAAAAATGAAAAGAATTCCTGATGTCTCATCCAGTCAGAGGGAGGCAGCAGCCTTAGAAATAGAAAAGCTGCTAGAAAAAAAAGTGTCATTCAGAAGTTCCCCCAAGACCATATAGGATCTGGACTGTATTTAGTATTCTTTTTAGTGCCAAAGAATACAAGGAACTTGATACCCATCCTGGATTTCAGCAAACTAAACCAGTACTTGAAATTTTCAAAGATCCGGATGGTCACAGTTCAGTCCATTTTACATCTGCTGTGAAAGTATAATTAGATATGCTGAATATACCTTCAGGATGCGTACTGTCACATTAAAATAAACAGGTGCTCCAGAAGATATCTACACTTCCAGCTGGGAGACAGTCATTACCAGTTCTTTCCACCCAGGGTGCTCACCAATTGCATGGTGGTGGTAGCAGCTCGCCTGAGACTGCTGGGATTCCAGGTGTTTCTGTATCTACACAGCTGGGTCCTGACTTCTCTAACCAGGTATCTACTTATATAAGCAAGGAGCTACCTGCTCCAGTTATGTCTCCATCTTAGCATCACAGTCAAGTTGCAGCTCACACCTACACAGAATCTGGAATTCATAGGTACTTGTCTAGACATGGTCAATCAGATAGCATCATTTCCTCCAACAAGAGCATTAACCGTTAGACCCCAGGTCATGGAAGTAAAATTGCATTGTTCTCGTCCAACACAACTAGTTTGCAAGCCTTAGGGTCCATGGCACCAGCAATTACTCTGGTTCCTTTAGCCAGATTTCATATGCGGATTCTGCAGTGGACTCTGTCAGTGCACTGGTCTGTTCTCCAGCAGCTCTTATATGCACCAGTCAGGATGACAGACTTTTGCAAAAAATACCTCTGTTTGATGGAACCATTCAGGCAAAGTTTCTCAGGGCTGGCCATTTGTTCTCCCACTGCCAGTGGCCACAGTGACCATGGATATCTCTCATCTGGAGTGGGGGGTGGCATTTCTTGGGAAGGGCATTCCAAGGTATGTGGTCCCCAGAAGAAGGCAGTTTGCACATCAGTTTCCTGGAAATGAGAACAGTCCTCCAAATATTGCAAATTACAGGCCTTTTCAGGTGCTGTCCCCTCTGGGATGATTGGGATTCAAATGGACAATATGTCAGTAGTCTAGTAAATCAACAAACAGGAGGGAACCAGATCTTATCCTCTATGTCGATAGGCAATGAGAGTGTGGCAATGTGCCATCTCTTCTGGGGGCTTTCTCATAGCAATGCACACACCAGGGAAAGCCAGTGTGCTTGTAGACAAACTAAGCATGTCCATTCTAATGTGTCATGTGGTCTGTCAATGTCAAAGTGGTGGAGTCTTCCATTGATGGGGCCAGCCATATTGGAATGTATTTTGCTTCTCTCCTCAGCAAGTAAAGCAGGTTTTTCACCCTGGTCTCCCTCTGGGGAGTCATTGAGAGATGCTGTATTTCACTATTGGTCCTCCATTCTCCTTTATGCTTATCCCATTACCTCTAATTTCCAAATTCCTACAGAAAGCATACCAGTTGAAGAGATGAGTTATCCTCATTTAATCTTTTAGGCCTCATCAAATTTGGTATCCCTTCCTGTGTCCTCATCTTCTGTAGCCACCCTGGATACTGGATCCCATTCCAGACCTCCTGTCACATCTAAGGGATGACTCATCTAGACATAAAAGGCCTCAAGTTGAATGAATGGTTTCTCCAGTTCCATTGATGGCTAGACAGCTCAGGCTTTCCTCCCCAGTCCTTCATGGTCTCTTGTCTCCTCAAAAGGCTTCTACCAGGAAAATCTACAAAAGTAAAAGAAAGAGATTTTTAATTTGGGCACTCGAGAGATTCAGCCTCCTTTTTCTGGCCCAATACCCCCTGTCCTTGAATTTTTAGCTTCCATTTTTTTAAGACGGTGATAGCTTCTCTACTATTAATGTGTAGTTGGCTGCCATTTCCAACTGTCATTCAGGTGCAAAACATTCTTCTTTGGCCTCTTCTAAGTTGTGCAAGGCTTTTATGCAAACACCTTCTTACTTAGGCTGTCAGTCAAGGACCCTACTTCTTCATGAGATTTAACTCAAGGTCTGACCGAAAGCCCCTTTGAGCCTTCAACCATGACTGGCATTAAATTTTTGTCCCAGAAAACAATTTTTCTAGTTGCTATCACATCAGCTAGACAATTATCCAGGCTCTTTCCTATAAATCTCCCTACCTGTTTTTTCATAAGGATAGAGTCACCTTATGTCCCAATCTGTCCTTTTTACCTAATGTAAAAGAACAAAACCTGCGTACCGCTAAAGGTAGTCCAAAAAGGCAAAGCAAAAATTGGGAGAAAATTCGGACTTACCACCATGAACAAGTAAAACCTTCCTTTAATAAAAACTTAAAAAGATAATATGGTAGAAACAAACAGGATAAGTGCTTTCAGCCGTAGCCTCCCTCAGGTTCTCTCTTCCTTTTTTTGTGAAGAAGTTTGAGCTTTGAATATAGCTTTGAACTACTATATTATCGTTTTTAAGATTTTATTAAAGGAAGGTTTTACTTGTTTGTGGTCGTACATCCGAATTTTCTCCTATCCTTTTTACCTAAGGTGGCTTCTGAATCTAACATTAATCAATTCATTAACCTCATATTTTCTTCCCAAAATTTTCTAATAAGGGTGAATACATGCTCCATCTTTTGGATGTAGACAGGCATCTTCAATTTTTTTCTCATTCGGACCAAAGGTTTCAGGAAAACTGACCAATTATTTGTATCTTTTTCACTGAACAGATTGGATATGGCAGTTTCCAAAATGACTTTAGCCAGATGGTTGCAGATCTTTTTTTCTCTAGCGAGAGAGGGTTGTCTTTGCCTTAGCCCCATAGAGCACATTCCATAAGGTCTGTGGCCTCTTCTTCAGCTTTTTAGTCAAGAACACTGATAAATGACATTTGTGCTGCTATCACCTGGTTCACTATACTTATACCTTCATTGCTTATTGCAAGTTAGAGTTGGGTTCTAGGAACAGAGCTGCTTTTGGCTCCACATTACTTTGAAATATCCTTATGTGAGAACCACCCAAGGTTCCTCTAGTTGGGGACTCCGTCTCTTCAGTTAAGGAATGAATGAAAATGACAATATCAGATAAAAAGGTTATGTACTCACTGTAACAATGCATCAGTGTTGTCCATATTCATTCTTCCTTAACTTCTCACCCTCCTAACCCCCTTCCTTTTCTTCCTGGATAGACCTAAGGGATGCTACTTTGGGATTCAATTGTTCCTTGTTTGAGCTCCAGTTTTCTCTCTATTGCCTCTGCCTTATAGATTCTTTCTAGTATCAGCCACGTATTACTGGGGACAGCAAGCTTGATCTGAGGTATGCTATGTTAGTGGGGGCATTATGGGTAAAGGGAGGAGCTCGAGATTTAGAACTGTGAATCCGGAAAAAGCGCCAAGCCAGATTTGAGGTTGGATCCGAGACCTATCAGTTAAGGAAGAATTAAAATGGACAACACAGATGCATCGTTATGGTGAGTACATAACTTTTGATGTGTTGTTGTCCTATCTCACCTTCATTCTTACTAGGATGGGTTCGGATCTGATCCTTGGATCCGACTCAGCCTTTATAACCAAGCTCGAGGTCTTCTACCAGCTCGTGGCTAAACCCTATCCCAGCATGCACCAGGAAACCTCCCCAGATCTCATTTGCTGCTAAACAAGATTCGGGTGCTTGTTCTACTAGCTTTGGCTAAGTATAATTTTAAAATACCTTTTCACTTTTTCAGACTTGCTTATTTGTTATAGTAGTAGTTAAATATTGTAGTTGTTGTGTTTCATAGTATACTTCAGCCTATTTTACCTATTTATTTTATGCTGGTTGGCCATCATCTTCCATTGCACCATATTATCCCTCTCCTGGCTTCTTCCTTAATTTTTTCTATACCCAGTTTAAGTTAGAGGGCTCTTTCTTTGATTACACTCAACTCAAAATCCCTTATTCTGACAAGACAGTTCATTTAAATTAGAGAACTGCCTTCTCCCTTAGCCTGTTTAAGTTAGAGGGCTTTCTCCTTTCCTTCCATTTCCCAGGCATAGCCTGTTTAAGTTAGAGGGCTGTGCTCTCCTTTAAACCTTTAATTCTGAGTTGTAATAAAAAAAATACATATATACTTCTCTTCTCTAGATAGTTTATTTCTGCAGTAGCTTTCATTATGTCTTCTAAGGAGTCGAAACCATCAGGTTTTAAGAAGTGTGAAGAATGTGGTCAAAAAATGTCGTTGACTGAAAAGACAGAGATTGTGTCTATTGTCTTGGAGCTGTCCATCTCCAGGAGTCTTGCCTATTTGCCATTCCTTTAACCATAGAGCACTCCTGGAGAGGAAAAACAAGTTAATATTGAGAGGACTGTTAAAAAACCCATTCTCAGAGGCAATACAAGAAGGTCCAGGTTTAAAACAATCTGATAAATCGCCTACTGCAAAGTCTGGCAAATCTGAGAAGATATCTTATTCTTCTAGTGCTCCATCGGAGCCATCTAAAAAGCTTTCAAAAATGTCAGCACTGGATCCAAAATCCATCAGACCTGAAAAATCTACTGCCATGGCGCCATCTGTCTCGGTGCCATTGGAATTTGAGATTTGAAGCTGGTCCCCAGTCTTGGAGCTGTTCTGTCCGACCCTCAGGTCACCCATTTTGCAGCCTACCAGGTCACCAGCCCCCTCAACTTTGATCTTCCAAAAGCTTATCTAATGATGACATGGATTGAGTGGTAAAGAGGCTGTTAAAGACACCAGTGCTGACCAAGTTATTATCGGATCAGACCCCAAGGGTTTTGGCTCCAACTGCATCCTCCCCTTCTGAGCCAGTTCCTCTTCCGATCCGACATAGGACTTCGGAGCCTGAATGTCCGGACCTGATTTTAGTGGAATCTTCAGATCTGAGACCTTTGTCAGGATCTTCAAATCCGACCATTGCTCTGACATCCTCAGGTCCTTCAGAACTCGAGTTTAGGGGCTGATACTCTCCTGTCGGGTCTGGGGAGATGAGTCGAATCGGACAGTTTTTGTACCCAGCTTTGCCTCTCAGGACGTTGGCTTGGGTAAGCTCAGCTCCTACCTCAGCCTTGGGCCCATCGTCCTTGATTCTGAGGATTCCCTTGACCTCTTCAGATCCAGGGATTTCCTCGGATCAGGGGCGGAGGGCTTTTGAGGTGATGAGGATAGTACTGTCTCCACAGACAGTTCCACTGTCATCTCCAGACGTTCTTCCCCCAAAAGTACCGGTGTCTGTGTCTATATCCTCTCTTCCACAGGGGAGCAGGGATCTACTAGACCTCAGAATGCCCCACAGGGTACCCCCTGCTTTTCTGAAACCTCTCCAGAATACCCCTCTGAGGAGGCCCCTCAGAAGAGGTTATGTAAGAGGAAGCATTTAGACTCCCCAGAGGAGTCCATCATGTCCGATACGGACCTAGATGAAGCTGAAGGGTCCCCACGGTCACCTTCTGATGATGTCTCCTTTGGAGACATCCTAGAAATACTTAAGCAGAGAGGCAGCTGGAAGTCCACTAACCCTACCGCAGAGGAGTCCGTATACCTGAAGGCCTTTGGATCTCTCCCTTCCTCCTCTTGCGTGTCTCTACCTTTCAACAAACTCATGGATTTAGTTTCTCAGAAGGTGTGGGAGTCTGTTCCTAGGAGGCTGAATAAGTTTGTTACATCCCCAGTAGACAAACTTTTCTAACTAAAGGAGTCCCAGTAGATGCTATGGTGGTGGTGGCGGCAGCCACCAAGAAGGAACTCTCAGAGACATCTTCTTCTGTTCATCCACCAACGAGTGTTGTACGATGGACAGATATGGAAAGCGCAATTTTTTCTTCAGTGACTTTTGCAATTAGATCTAACCCATTTTACTACATTACAGAGAGACCTCCTGAAAGAGTTAGGAGATACTCTCCAAGGTTCAGTTGCCGAAAAGGTTTCCGATAAAGTTTCCTGTCAGCTTTTTACCTTAAATTCAGAAGTCAACTTCTCCATGAGACTGATTTCATATACAGCGGATGGAGCGAGTAGGGCAATGGATTCAGTAATTTCCCTAAGCAGACATTCTTGGTTGCACTTGTGTGATTTCGTGGAACCCTTTAAATCTTCCTTTGTGAATGCCCCATTCGATGGCTCATCTCTGTTTGGGCCTAAAGTTAAAGACACACTAACCAGGTGTGAGCAAGACGGAAAGACTCTGTCTGTCATGGGAGTCCATTTTCCCTTTGTACTAGACAATATCCCAAAGGTCAAAAGGGAAGTGGAAAAATGTGGTTTTGAAAGTCTCAGGGAGCTTTCCAGGACACACATGGTAAAACTTCCCCCAGGGGCAGAGGGGGAAGTATTAATGGAAGACGGTGTCCATGCGGCAGAGGAGGCCCGTAGAATCAGGGTGACAGAAAATTGTTCTTTGGTAAGCCCTTCCAGTGCTCCTGAAAGGAGGCCCACCTGTCCATCTCTGGAGGCAGTCGGGGGTTGCTTATCTTTGCACCTAGCGGCCTGGCAAAAAATAACAAAAGACAAATGGGTACAAAGCATCATATCCAAATGTTACTCCATTCCCTTTTCCTTCCCCGTCCCAAGCATGAAAAAGTTCCCAGACGTTTCACCTAGTCAAATGGAACAGGCAACATTAGAAATTCAAAAGTTGCTAGACAAAAGAGTCATCCAAACAGACCCCGCAGACAAATTAGGGTCCAGAATTTACTCAAGATTCTTATTAGTTCCAAAGAAAACAGGGGACTGGAGACCAGTTCTGGATCTCAGCAATCTAAATAAATCAGTAAGAAAATCCAAGTTCCAGATGGTAACACTGCAGTCAATACTCCCTTTTTTGGAAAAAGGCAATTGGATGTGCTCAGTAGACCTCCAGAATGCATATTACCACATAAAAATGGACATGCGATCCAGAAGACACTTGCGCTTTCTGCTGGAAGCCAGTCACTCCCAGTTTTGATCTCTGCCCTTTGGTCTCACTACAGCCTCCAGACTGTTCACCAAATGTATGCCAGTAGTTGTGGCTCATTTGATTGCCAGGGATTCCTGGTGTTTCCACACTTAGATGACTGGCTCCTAACCGGCACCACCAAGCATCTACTAATAAAAGCAAAAGACACCACCTTGCAGTTCTGTTTTCACCTAGGAATTACAATAAACTACGAGAAATCTGCCTTGCTGCCTTCCAGCATGTTGTATTTATAGGAGCAGAATTGAACTCAACAAACATGATGGCCAGACTTCCTACAGAAAGAGTTCAAGTCCTACGACGTCAGGAATTAAATCTTCTCTCAAAGAAATAAGCACAAGCAAGATTAGTCCTAAAAGTCTTGGGAACCTTGGCAGCAGCAATAACTCTGATCCCCTTAGCACGTCTACCCATGAGAATTCTCCAGTGGCTACTGTTTACTCAGTGGTCAATGCAAGAATTGCTGATGTCCCACAAAATAATGACAGCAGAGACTTGCAAAAAGATCTTCGTTGGTGGCTTTACTCCACCCAGGTAATGCTGGGCCGACCATTTGTACTTCCCCAGCCTTTGGCCACAGTGACCACGGATGCCTCTGAGATTGGGTGGGCGGACATTATCTGGGAAAGACAGTCCAAGGCACATGGCAGGATCATGAAGCCCATTTGCACATCAGTGTTCTAGAGATGAGAGCAGTGCTTCTAGCATTGCAAGCATTCCAGAGCTTTCTTCCACTGGAAACTATTGCAATTTAGACAGACAACATGTCAGTTGTAATGATATATAAACAAACATGGAGGAACCAGATCGTACCCCCTTTGTTGAGAGGCCATGAGAGTATGGCAGTGGGCAACTTCTTCCCAATGTTTTCTGATAACAGTGCAGATCTCGGGAAAATCCAACATGATAGCGGACAGACTCAGCAGAGCAATTCTGTTGCCTCACTAGTGGTCGCTAAAACAGGAGGTAGCGGAAAAGATTTTCCGCAAATGGTGCCAGCCTTGCTATGACCTTTACGTGACATCTATGAATACCAAATGCAGCAGCTAGTTTGCCCTTATCCCCCCTTTGGAGGAGTCACCAAGGGATGTCCTTGTTCATGACTGACCCTCGGGTCTCCTCTGTGCCTTTCCTCCCTTTCCATTAATACCCAAGGTTCTCCAGAAAGCCAGTTGCTTAGGAAGGGACTTGATACTCATCGCCCCATACTGACCTTGTCAGATCTGGTTCTCCTTCCTATGGCTTCATCTTCAGGAGGATCCTTGGAGTCTGGATCCAGTTCTAGACCTTTTGACTCATGCATCAGGAGCGCGCCATCCTTCTCTTCAGACCCTCAGATTGACAGCTTGACTGCTCCGATTCTAGCCATAGCCAGGTTTCCTAATCTTTATTCATCAGTAAAATATATTCTAATTTCTTCTCACAAGTCTTTGGCAAGAAAGATATATAGAAGCAAATGGAAAAGATTCTCATTATGGGTATCTCATAACTAGATCAATCCCTTTACTGCCCCAGTCAATTCCATTCTAGAATTCCTAGCAGAGTTATTCAACGAGGGTGTAGCTGCAGCTACTATTAGAGTTCAACTAGCAGCAATATCTGGTTTTCATATTTGTGAATCTGGCCTCAACATTATGTTTCATAGGCTATGCAAGACATTTCTAAAAGGTAGTTTGTTACTACGACCACCTGTCAGAGACGCCCCAGCACCATGGGACTTAAATTTTATCCTATCTCATCTAATTTTCCCTTCTTTTGAGCCAGCATTATCTTGCGAACTCAAGTTTTTGACATGGAAAACTATTCTCTTAATAGCGATTACCTCTGCTAAGAGGGTGTCAGAGCTACAGGCCTTGTCAATAAAGCCCCCCTACTTACTTTTCCATAGAGACAGGGTATCCCTACAATCAAACCCTTCCTTTTTGCCAAAAGTATGTTCAGAGTCAAACTTGAATCAATCTATAGAGCTGTCAGTCTTTTATCCAAATTATGAGAATAAGACAGAGTACATGTTACATCAGCTGGATGTGCATAGACAGTTATGCCTATATTTACACAGAACTAAGAACTTCAGAAAATCTGATCAGCTCTTTATCTCCTTTTCAGATTCAAAGAAAGGTAATTCAGTTTCTAAGCTGATCCTTTCAAAATGGCTTTCAGATTGCATAACATTCATCTATAAGTCTTAAAACAAATAACTTCCCCAAACAGTTAAAGATCACTCTACAAGAGCCATTGCAACTGCTTCAGCCTATCTGGATAGACTGCCAATCGATACCATTTGTGCTGCAGCTACATGGGCAGCACCACATACCTTTATCACTAATTAGAAAGTCGATTTGGCCTCCAGGAACAGGGCCTCTCTTGGTTCCACAATTCTGAAGAATATTCTCCCTTGAGCCACCGAAGAAAGATGGTGCTAGGGATGTTGTCTCATCCTAGTAAGAATGAAGGTGAGATAGGACAACAACGTATAGAGAAGTTATGTACTCACCATAACATTCCATGTGTGTTATCCATCTTCGCCTTCATTCTTACATCCCACCCTCCATTCCCCCACCATTTTTACTCCTGGAAGACCGAGTTGGTAAAATTGGATATCGTTATTCTCTGGCTTTCATAATTGTACTCTGAGATATTTAAATTGTGACTTTTTCATACTACTAGTATTATTACTGCAAACAAGATCTGAAGAGGTTTCTTGGTGCATGCTGGGATAGGGTTTATCCACAAGCTGGAAGAAGACCTCAAGCTTGGTTATAAAGTCCAAGTTGGTTCCAAAGATTGGATCCGAACCCATCTTAGTAAGAATGAAGGCGAAGATGGACAACATGCATGGAGTGTTATGGTGAGTACATTGCTTCTTTTATGGGTTGTCCACAGAGTGTTTGTACAAAACATTATTCATAGTCCCTCTGCTCACGTCATAGCATTGCTCATAAATTCTTTTCCTGAAGGCCCTTTCAGTTTTACTAACTTGGAGATGTGCTAAACTTAACAATATATACAACCCCGTTGTACTACAGTTCTCAGGAAATAGATCCAGTTTTGTTTTGTTGAAGTTTTCTAGGTTAATGGTGGTATCTAGTAATCTGATTGGCACTGGGAGCAGGCCCCATATTTCTTAGTGCCCCCATTATTTTTATTAGGTGGAGCACCCCTTCTTTTTCTAAGAGTCTTTAAAAGTTCTTGTGTATTTCATATACAAAATTTGTTTTTACTTCCACCACTTTACAAATCCCCTTGTTTAATTTAAAAATGCAGAACAGTACTTATGTAATCTCCAAAACTCACACAAAAAATAGCGCCAACAAATTTAATAACACGATAAAGCTTTCGGGCTAACCACCCTTCATCAGTACAATTAAAATAAGACTTTTCTGCCTTTTAAGTAGGAGATAATTAACATCACATGATCCAGCCAGCCTATCCAGAAGAAACTTTTCTACAAAAATTTTTTTTTAAAAAAAGATTCTCTTAAAAATTCTAAAACCATATATTGAATAAAATATGTAATATATAGTAAACAACAAATAACAAAATATTGAAGCTTATAAGTATAGAAGGAACATTTCCTATGTAATTCAATTATACATTCTCTCTGTTTTTTTACCAATACTGGCTTCAAGCTCACTGTATTATTTAAGCCTGGATTACTGTCGGCTTGTAGTCTGATAATCCACTCATATTCTTTTAACTCTAAGGCATTATTCATATCATCACCCCTATTACCCATTACTATCATGTCAATCACCCTAAATTTAAACTGATGTTCTGGACTATTGTCAGAAATGCGCTTACTCAAAGCATTTGTCAATACTTTCCTTCTAATTTCTGACTCATGTTCCCCTATTCGTTCTTTCAATTTCTGGGTGGTTTTACTGACATAAAATCCAAAACATGCCACACATGTGGCTAAATAAACCACCTGAATTGTATTGCATGTTGTGGCAATGTTGAAAGAATACTCTTTACCTGTTATTGGATGTTTATAGGTATCTGTTCCGTCATAGATATCATTGCAGAAAATGCAATTGTAACATTTTTTTGTTCCTATTTTACTTATTATATACTTCTGCCATCCCCCCTTAAAATCCTTATAACACAATTTCATTTTTAGTGTTTCTGAATTCCTATAGGGAAAAAATGTTTTTTCTCCAACTATATTTTTTATTTCTGGCATAGCCATCAAGATGGTCCATTTTTTTCCAATTATGTTTTTTACTCCTTCAATATTAGTATTAAAAGTAGTGACATATCTGGTTATAGGTCTCTTCTTTTCCTTCAAGGGTCTCTCCTGCTGCAATGGACCAAACATTGGTCTATATTCATCCTGCCTACTTCTTATTACATCTTTATAAATTTCACCCACTAATATTGATGAATAACCATTATCATTAAACTCTTGTATCATACTGTTAGCCTGCATTTCAAAATTCACTTCCTCAGTGTTAAGTTTACTTACTCTAATCAATTGTGCTTTCAAGGTTCCTTGGAAAGTATGCGGTGCATGCATACTATGTCTATTAATATACCTACAGACAGCACCTCTTTTTTATGTATAGTTGTTTCTATTCTATTTCCTTTCTTATATAGCTGAACATCCAAAAATGTTATATTTTCTTCTGATACCGTCATTTTGAACTTCAGGAATTCTGTTGTGGAATTTAAATAACTCAGATAAGTATCTAGTTCTTTTTTGTTCCCCTGCCATACCAGAAAGCAGTCATCTACAAATCTCTTATAAAAAACAACTTTGCTATTGAGGTTATTGATTTTACTAAAAACATATTTCTTCTCCCATTCATATAGCACCAGATTCGCATATGTTTTTTCCACTGGTGTTCCCATTGCCACTCCGGTTAGTTGCAAGTAGGGTACTCTATCAAAAATAAACACATTTTGTGTTAACACTATTTCCAATAATGTGCAGATGTTTTCTATCTCTCTAGCTTGCAACTTTATTTCCATATTAAGAAAGTTCCGTTTGGCCTCTATCCCATGCTCATTTGGTATTACCGTAAAAAGTGAGGTAATGTCTAGTGTAACAAATAAGAAATTTTCTCCTATATATCCCTTCTGCCATTCAAATAAATCCACTAAAAAACTATCAGTGTCCCTAAGAATGCTAGGACATCTGGCTAGATATTTTGCCAATACTGTTTGTAAATATTTTGAGATTGGTTCTGTAGACCAAACACCCCCCGAGACTATAGGCCTCAAGGGTGAATTGTCAGTAGCCTTGTGAATTTTAGGGATCCCATATATCTGAGGGATCCTGGGACGTGGGACAGTGAAATAATTAAATAGCTCTAAGGTTATATCATTAGTTAGTTGTAAGTCAAAGACAGCCATATTTATACTTGATTTATGTTTTTTCACCTCATTAAAAGAAATTTGTTTGAACGTACTTTCTTCATTTAACATCATTTTAAATGACTCAAGATATTTTTCACAATCCATTGTAACAGTTGCTCCCCCCTTATCAGCTTGTTTTATAACAATTCTGTCATCTCTTTCTAACAATTGCAGTGCTTTATGTTCATCAAACATCATATTATAGTTCCTATTTCTTTTTACCTTAGAATAATATGCTCTCAATTCATTCTCAATTACATTCATAAAGGCTGTTAGTACAGGGCATATTTCTGGCGAGAAAGTACTCAACTTTTTACAAGGCAGGAGCTTCTACATTCATGTCTTTAAAAATTAATTTAAGATTTACAGTTCGAATGAACAATTTTAAGTCAGTTATTGCTTGTACGATGTTGTCTCCTGCTGTAGGAATAAATTTAAGTCCTCTACTGAGGATTTTTAATTGCATTGCTGTTAATGTTATTGAAGAGAGATTGACAGTACCTTTTCCCATTTGTATCATCATCGTACTAACTTGTTGAAGTACGCTGGACTGTTGCTTTTCCTTTTCACGCCACCTGTTGGTCTTCCCTTTGCATCGAGCGGCCTCTCCGTTGAACTACCTGCTGTATGGGTACTTTCTGGAGAAGCTTTAATTAAAAAGGGGAAAAAGGAGTTATAGTTAAACTTGATGTACCTCCATTATTCACTGGAGTTTTCTGGTTCAGCTGTTGCTCTTTTGATACTTTTGACCGTACTGAGCTACTTCCGTTGATTTTCTCTTCATTTCCTGAAGTCAGTGCATTCTCTGCTATGACGTCATCCAGGTTTTTCGATACTTGTTGATTAGAAGGTCCTAGTGACTGAATCTCTGCAGCCAATTCTCGATTGGATGATTGTTGTTCTAAAATTAAAGGGGCAGCATCAGTACTTATTAGCTTTATTTGATTTTTTTCTTTAGCAAACTTGTTATTTTTATTTACATTATTATTCCTTGCTTCAGTTCTTGGCCATGAAAAGATATGGCCGTTTTTAAAATTGGCAACATCACATTGTATTTTATGCTTCTTTTTTGATTCTAGTTTTACATCTAGTAGGTACAGGCGATCAAGTATATTTTGATAGAGATTTAACACTGCAGAATGAGATGCCATGGTTAGAACTTCACTTTCTAACCTTATTATTTCTTCCTCCAGTTGATTCTTGATAAGCATAAAAAAATATTCATTAATTGCATGTAGTCCACACTCAATTTTAAATTTAACTGTTGCCACTGTCCAAGCAGTTCTGGATATGTATTAGCATATGAGGGCATTTTTTGTATCCTGAGTCCCCGTGGCACTACTCCCAGCTCCAAGTAAACCTGGAAGCTTAAGCGCTGCATTGAAATTGTTTGTATGTTTGTACCTTCTTTTCTAGGACTTCCAATGCCTTCTCATACTCCTCCATATCTTGGCCCAAAGTTATTAACAATGTAGATGAGTTGGACACCTTTTGCAGCAGCGGGTTTGTTCCTTTATATAAAAGTCTATTTATCGAACAATTTTGTTCTTTTGAGTTAGAACTCAGATCCATATTCCCATTCATTCAGCTGGCTGGATTGATGAACTCCTTAAAACTGACGCTCACAATTCTGTTCAACACCAGTTTTCAATAGTCACAAAAACACAGAACATCACTGTATGTGATCCACAAAACTCACACAAAAAATAGCGGCAACAAATATAATAACACGATAAAGCTTTCGGGCTAACCACCCTTCATCAGTACAATTAAAATAAGACTTTTCTTCCTTTTAAGTAGGAGATAATTAACATCACATGATCCAGCCAGCCTATCCAGAAGAAACTTTTCTACAAGAATTTTTTTAAAAAAGATTCTCTTAAAAATTCTAAAACAATATATTGAATAAAATATATAATATATAGTAAACAACAAATAACAAAATATTGAAACTTATAAGTATAGAAGGAAAATTTCCTATGTTATTCAATTATACATTTTCTCTCTGTTTTTTTACCAATACTGGCTTCAAGCTCACTGTATTATTTAAGCCTGGATTACTATCGGCTTGTAGTCTGATAATCCACTCATATTCTTTTAACTCTAAGGCATTATTCATATCACCACCCCTATTACCCATTACTGTCATGTCACTCACCCTAAATTTAAACTGATGTTCTGGACCATTGTCAGAAATGTGCTTACTCAAAGCATTTGCCAGTACTTTCCTTCTAATTTCTGACTCATGTTCCCCTATTCATTCCTTCAATTTCCGGGTGGTTTTACTGACATAAAATCCAAAACATGCCACACATGTGGCTAAATAAACCACTTGAATTGTGTTGCATGCTGCGGCAATGTTGAAAGAATACTCTTTACCTGTTATTGGATGTTTATAGGTATCTGTTCCGTCATAGATATCATTACAGAAAATGCAATTGTAACATTTCTTTGTTCCTATTTTACTTATTATATCCTTCTTCCATCCCCCCTTAAAATCCTTATAACACAATTTCATTTTTAGTGTTTCTGAATTCCTGTAGGGAAAAATTTTTTTCTCCAGCTATATTTTTTATTTCTGGCATAGCCATCAAGATGGTCCAGTTTTTTCCAAAAGTTCCTTTGAAAGTATCAGGTGTATGCAATGTAGGCAATGGGAACACCAGTGGCAAACACATATGCTAATCTGGTGCTATATGAATGGGAGAAGAAATATGTTTTTAGTAAAATCAATAACCTCAATAGCAAAGTTGTTTTTTATAAGAGATTTGTAGATGACTGCTTTCTGGTATTGCAGGGGAACAAAAAAGAACTAGATACTTATCTGAGTTATTTAAATTCCACAACAGAATTCCTGAAGTTCAGAATGATGGTATCAGAAGAAAATATAACATTTTTGGATGTTTAGCTATATAAGAAAGGAAATAGAATAGAAACAACTATACATAAAAAAGAGGTGGCTGTCTGTAGGTATATTAATAGACATAGTATGCATGCACCGCATACTTTCAAAGGAACCTTGAAAGCACAATTGATTAGAGTAAATAAACTTAACACTGAGGAAGTGAATTTTGAAATGCAGGCTAACAGTATGATACAAGAGTTTAATGATAATGGTTATTCATCAATATTAGTGGATGAAATTTATAAAGATGTAATAAGAGGTAGGCAGGATGAATATAGACCAATATTTGGTCCATTGCAGCAGGAGAGACCAGATATGTCACTACTTTTAATACTAATATCGAAGGAGTAAAAAGCATAATTGGAAAAAATTGGACCATATTGATGGCTATGCCAGAAATAAAAAATATAGTTGGAGAAAAAACACTTTTTCCCTATACGAATTCAGAAACACTAAAAATGAAATTGTGTTATAAGGATTTTAAGGGGGGATGGAAGAAGGATACAATAAGTAAAACAGGAACAAAGAAATGTTACAATTGCATTTTCTGTAATGATATCTATGACGGAACAGATACCTATAAACATCCAATAACAGGTAAAGAGTATTCTTTCAACATTGCCGCAACATGCAACACAATTCAGGTGGTTTATTTAGCCACATGTGTGGCATGTTTTGGATTTTATGTCAGTAAAACCACCCGGAAACTGAAGGAAAGAATAGGGGAACATGAGTCAGAAATTAGAAGGAAAGTATTGACAAATGCTTTGAGTAAGCACATTTCTGACAATGGTCCAGAACATCAGTTTAAATTTAGGGTGATTGACATGATAGTAATGGGTAATGTGAGAGTGTTCAATCTCGCCGTTTGTTCTTACAAATGGGTGTCGTAGCCGATCCTCGGCTCCGAGTTGGCCGCTTAGCAAAGCTCTGCATCTAGGAGAAGCTCGAGACCAACCTACCTCCCACAATTCCCTCTGCCTCTACCTCAGATCTAGTTTGCCGCTGCAACGATCGCATCGAGTTTGAGAGCTCTGACCAACTTTTGGGAAGATAAGATAAGATAATTTCTGAGGTAGAGGCAGAGGGAATTGTGGGAGGTAGGTTGGTCTCGAGCTTCTCCTAGATGCAGAGCTTTGCTAAGCAGCCGACTCGGAGCCGAGGATCGGCTCCGACACCCATTTGTACGAACAAAGGCGAGATGAACACTCCACATGGAACGTTATGGTAAGGACATAACTTCTTTATAGGGGTGGTGATATGAATAATACTTTAGAGTAAAAAGAATATGAGTGGATTATCAGACTACAAGCCGATAGTAATCCAGGCTTAAATAATACAGTGAGCTTGAAGCCAGTATTGGTAAAAAAACAGAGAGAAAATGTATAATTGAAAAATATAGGAAATTTTCCTTCTATAGTTATAAGCTTCAATATTTTGTTATTTATTGTTTACTATATATTATGTTTTATTCAATATATGGTTTTAGAATTTTCAAGAGAATTTTTTTTAAAAAAAAATTCTTGTAGAAAAGTTTCTTCTGGATAGGCTGGCTGGATCATGTGATATTAATTATCTCCTACTTAAAAGGAAGAAAAGTCTTATTTTAATTGTACTGATGAAGCGTGGTTAGCCCGAAAGCTTTATCGTGTTATTAAATTTGTTGGCGCTATTTTTCATGTAATTTAAAAATGCTCCAGTTCTCTTTAATGATGAAGTTAAAGTTAATAACATGGGAATTTGAGTTATATTCAATTACAAACACTTTGTCTAGGGGTTTAGATCCAAAGTTTTGTATTCATATTGTTGTAAGACCTTTTTGCAGCTACTAGTCCCATCACCCCAAAGTGGTTTGTAATATTTTCACCATTTTTCAAAAATGTAATTACTGATATTAGTAACCATACTTATGCAGTAACCTCTGGAGAATAAACATGCAATGTTCTGTAGTCCTATCTCGCCTTCATTCTTACATATGGGTTCAGAGCCGATTACAAAGTTCAAAGTCTCTCAGCTGGCTTGTGGCAAGGTAGGTATCCCATAGTGCACTAGTAAGTATCCCCAGAACTCGTTTGCCACATCTGTGAGTTCAGAAGTGCTTCTTTCTTGGCCATGGCTAAGTTGGATATTTTTCATTGTTATTCTTATTCTTATTGATATTGGCATATAATATAGCTTAGTTTTCATAGCTTAGGTAATAGTTATTAGTAGGTAGTAAGTAGAAGTGTGTTTTTTCTATTTTCTGTAGTTATTGTTGAGAACTTGTTGGCCGTTTCCAGGCCTGTTTTGTTCTCCAAGTGGTATCCCTTCTGTGTGCTAGTTTTTCAGATATTTTTTATTAGCATAGGTCTGCGTTTGTGTTAGGACTTTTTATTCTAGTATTGTTTTTCACTATAATACTTTTTTTGTGTGTGCAGTGTTGTTTACTACTGGCTAATTTTTAGCCCGTTGTTTAAAAAATTTACAGTTTGTAGTATTCTTGCTGACTTAGCATTTCCCTTTTTCTGTGACAGCTAGGTCCATTTAAGTTAGAGGACCTAGTCCTCTATTTTCCTTTTCTGGTGGTGTTCCTCTTCAGGGCTAGGCTTGTTTAAGTTAGAGGACCTAGTCCCCTGTTTTTGCTTGTCTGTGTGCGTGTTATATTTAGCAGGGCTAGGCCCATTTAAGTTAGAGGACCTAGTCCTTTGTTGTATTTCTTGTGTGCTGATTTTCTTGCAGAGCGAGGCCCATTTAAGTTAGAGGACCTTGTCCTCTCTTCTGTCTTTAATAGTGTTGGTTATTAGTAAGCATGTCTAAGGAGTCTAAAGATCATAAACCTTCGGGTTTTAAAAAGTGTCTTAAGTGCTCCCAAAAAATGTCTATAACTGACAGGCATAGTAACTGTGTTTACTGTCTCAGCACCATTCATCTGCAGGAAACTTGTTCTTTCTGTCACTCATTCAGCTCTCGAGTTCTCCAAGAAAGGAAGAACAAGCATATCCTGAAAGGTCTTCTTACGCCTTCCTTTGAGGAGGATTTATCCAGCTTGTCATCCTCTCACTCCAAGTCTCCTTCTTAAAAGAAAGAGAAGGTCAAGTCGGCCAAGAGATATTCTCCTGCAGCAACTATTTTGTCTGGACCTTCTTAGAAAGTTTTGATATTGGACAAGCCTTCTACCTCTTTGGCTCCACCATCCTCGGAGCCGGTCGAGGTTATCGATATTGACACTGCAGTGTCGGCTCCAAGTTTTTCGGAGCCGACCACTGAGAAATTGCCTCGGAGCCGGCCCAATGAGTTATTGCCGGTCTCCCCAACCTTATGATCTCCCATATTGGAGATCTAGGTCACCTACCCTGTCATCCTGATCCTCCAAGAGCCTTTCGGAAGAGGATGTAGCGAGAGTATTGCTTAGACACTTGAAGTCATCTGATTTACCAGAATTATTGCTGGCTCCTACCCAGTTAGTTCCGGAGCCATCTAAGACCATTCTCCCTGTTGCTGTTCCTCCTTCGAGCCATGTTGGTCCTTCAGAGCCAGAGCTTTTGATGCCACTTGTAGTGGAACCCTCAGTTCCAACACCCCTTGTGTCTGTCTCTGAGCCGAGTTCCACTCCAACACCTATGGCACCGTCCTTGATGTCTTGGAGCCGAAGCTTACCAGTTAGCCCCGACAGGGATGCTTGGATCCGAACTTCTTCGGATCCGAGCCTACCTCTCGGTGCGTCAGCTAGGTTGAGCTCGGATCCTACATCCATCTCGGAGCCTATAACTTTGGAGCCGAGTGCTACTTCCGTTTCCTCAGAACCGGGGTTGTCCTCGGAGCCAGAGAGATCTACATTTGAGATGATGAGGAGCGTGCTGTCCAGATCATCAGCTCTGCACAAGGGTACCAATGCTCCTCCCTCTCAAGCACCGACCTCTGTCTCAGCACCATCTCTCTCTCTCGACAGCAGAGACCTGCAGCCTCAGGAGCCCCCATGGGGTGGGCCCCCAGTCTTCCAAGACCTCCCCAGAATACCCTTCTGAGGAGCCCCCTTGGAAGAGGACTTGCAAGAGGAAGCATGTAGACTCCCTGGATGAGTCCATCACCTCAAACACTGACCTTGAGGAGTTAAAAGGGTCCTCTAGTTTGTCCTCTGATTATATCTCCTTTGTAGATATCTTAGAGATCCTGAAACAGAGAGGCGGCTGGCCCACTGTCACCCCTTCTGATGAGGAGTCAGTATACCTGAAGGCTTTTGGGTGTCAGCCTTCAGCCTCTTGGGTGTCTCCACCTTTTGATGAGCTCCTGGACCTAGTTAGTCGAAAGGTGTGGGAAACTCCTGATGTCATGGAACCAGTCCCCAGAAGGCCCAACAAATTTCTCTCAGCCCCAAAGAGAAAGAGTTCTTGACCAAAGGTGTGCCTGTAGATGCCATGGTGGTGGCAGCAGCCACAAAGAAGGAATTAGCAGAGACTTCTACATCTGTCCATCCACCGAACAAGGAGTCTCGAACTATGGATAGATACAGGATGCGTATCTTCTCTTCAGTGGCTTTCACTCTTAGATCGCTGAATTACCTTACCCATTTTACTAGGCTTCAAAGATATGTCCTAAAAGAACTAGGAGATACTCTCCATGGTACATCAAAGTCCCTGAGAAAGTTACTGTTCAGTTGTCCACCTTAAACTCCATTTTTAACTCCTCCATGAGGCTGATATTCTATGCAGCAGATGGACCGAGTAGGGCAGCGGGTTCAGTAGTTTCCCTTAGGAAACACTCCTGGATGCGCTTATGTAACTTTGTGGACCCTTTCAAATCTACTTTTACCAACTCCCCCTTTGACGGTTCCTCTTTATTTGGACCAGAGGTAAAAGATACACTCACCAGGTGCAAGCAGGAAGGGAAAACTCTTTCTGCCATGGGAGTACATTTTTCCATCCCTTCTAGACCATACCCCAAGGGTCAGAGAGGCAGCAAAATGTAAGAATCCCTGAGATTTTTCCCGGCTGCGCAAGCTGATTCCTCCTTCAGAGGCAGAGGAGGAGGAGCTAATGGTAGACGTCGCCCTAGAGGCAGGGGGGGGGGTCTGCAAAACCAGGGTGATCGCAATTCCTTTCATGGTCTTTCCTATCAGCGCGCCTGAAGTGGGGCCCGACTGTGCTTCTCTGGAGCCAGTCGGGGGTCGCTTATCTTTGTATCCAGAAGCCTGGCTCAACATTACCCAAGACAAGTGAGTACAAAGAATAATCACCAGAGGATTCTCCATACTCTTCTTTCTCCCACCTCATACAACCAAAAAGATCCCAGATATTCCACCCAATCATAGGAATCAAGCAACCATGGAAATTCAAAAGTTGCTTACATAGAGAGTCATCCAAACCATCCCCGCAGACCAGATAGGATTCGGAACTTACTCCAGATTCTTTTTAGTGCCAAAACAAACAGAGGACTGGAGGCCCATTTTGGACCTCAGCAAATTAAACGAATCAGTGAAGAAGTCCAAGTTCCAAATGGTAACTCTGCAGTCGATACTCCCTCTGTTAGGGAAAGACAATTGGATGTGCTCCATAGACCTCCAAGATGCGTACTACCACATCAAAATGGACAGAGCATCGAGGAGTCATATACGCTTCCAGCTGGGAGCCAGTCATTACCAATTTCATGCTCTGCCCTTTGGTCTCACCACAACCCCCAGGGTGTTCAGCAAATGCATGGCAGTAGTGAAGCTCACTTGAGACGTCTTGGATTCCAAGTATTTCCATACCTGGAAGACTGGCTCCTGACCGCCACCACCAGGCATCTACTTCTACAAGCCAGGGATTCAACCATTCAGCTCTGCACCCAACAAGGATTACGATAAATTGGGAAAAATCTGCCTTGTCACCCTCTCAATATGTGACTTTTATAGGCACAGAAATAGACACATTCACCATGATGGCTCGTCTTCCCGCAGACAGAATTCAGAATCTCAGATGACAGATATACACCCCACTTCCTCAACAAAGAGTCAAAGCCAAGACAGTGCTGAAACTTTTAGGGACCATGGCTTCTACCATAACCCTAGTTCCACTAGCCAGACTACATATGCGAATCCTTCAATGGCTACTCTTTTCTCAGTAGTCTCCCTACAACTGCCTCTGTCTCACCATATTCTGGTAATGGAATCTTGCGAAAAGGACCTTTGTTGGTGGATTCAGCCTGATCAACTAACGACAGGAACACCCTTCCTTCTTCGCCAACCCGTTGCTACTGTGACCACGGATGCCTCCCAAATAGGGTGGGGGGGGGCATTATCTAGGCAGGACTGTCCAAGGCACATGGCAAGATCATGAGGCTCACCTGCATATCAATGTCCTAGAGATGAAAGCAGTGCTACTAGCGTTGCAAGCACTTCACGACTTTCTTCCTCTAGGGGCGATAGCAATCCAATCAGACAATATGTCAGGGGTATGGTATTTAAACAAGCAAGGAGGAACCAGATCTTACCCCCTATGTCAAGAGGCTCTTCATGTTTGGCAGTGGGCGATATCTTCCCAATGATTTCTAGCAGCAATGCATATCCCGGGGACAACCAGTGTAATAGCCGACAAGCTCAGCACTCAGCAGGGCAATCTTGATGCCTCACGAGTGGTCTCTGAATCAGAAAGTCGCGGAGTAGATTTTCCGCAAATGGGGACAGCCTTGCTGCGATCTGTTTGCCAGCCCAATCAACGCCAAATGCAGCAGCTACTTCTCCCTTATCCCCCCTCTGGGGGAGACACCCAGAGTTGCACTTGTTCACAATTGGCCTCCGGGACGACTTTATGCATTTCCCTCCTTTCCACTCATATCGAAAGTGATTCAGAAAGCAAAGTCCTTGGGAAGCAGAATGATTCTGATAACTCCCTTCTGGCTTCGTCAGATATGGTACTTCTTTCTCGGGCCTCACCTTTTAGACGATCCATGGACTCTGGACCCAGTTCCAGACCTCTTGACACACATGGCAGGCACCCTCCACCCCTGCCTTCACTCCCTCAACTTGACAGCGTGGCTGCTCCACTTCCATCTCTAGTCAGGCTTCATGATTTTTCACCTACAGTTACCTATATCCTCACGTCTTCCTACAAACCTTCCACGAGGAAATTATATGCTAGCAAATGGAAAAGATTCTCTATTTGGGCAAAAGAAAAAAAATGTAGATCCTTATACAGCATCCATTCCTTTGGTATTAGAATTCCTAACTGAACTTTTTCACCAGGGATCAGCTGCTGCTACAATTAAAGTTCAAATGGCAGCAATATCCAATTTCCATTTAGGACAACATGAGCCTAATCTTATGGCTCACAGATTGTGTAAGACTTTCTTTAAAGGCACTACCTTGCTAAGACCGCCCGTTTAGGAACCAATGTCTCCTTGGGATCTAAATTTCGTTCTGTCCACACTTACTTCCCCGCCTTTTGAGCCTGCACATTCTTGTGAACTGAAGTTCCTGTCTTGGAAGACCATTTTTCTAGTAGCTATTACATCCACCAGAAGAGTGTCAGAGTTACAAGTACTTTCAGTCAAAACTCCTTACTTGATTTTTCATAGAGACAGAGTTTCCCTTCGTACAAACCTGTCTTTCATACCCAAGGTTTGCTCTCAGTCTAATTTGAATCAAACTATCGAACTGCCAGTATTTTTTCCTAATCACTCAAATAGTGCAGAATTTAAATTTCATCAACTTGATGTTTACAGATAGTTAAGGTTCTATCTTCATAGAACCTGGGAACTTAGAAAATCAGACCAATTGTTCGTATCCTTTTCTGACACTAGGATGGGTATGCCAGTTTCTAAGATAATTCTATCAAATTGGATATCAAACTGTATCTCCTTTATTTACTCTTCCAATGGCAAACAACTTCAGTTTAAAATTAAGGCTCATTCAACCAGATCCTTATCCACATCTGCTGCTTTTCAAGTCAGAGTTCCAATTGACAGTATTTGTGCAGCAGCAACTTGGGCTACCCCTCATACTTTTATTACTCATTACAAATTGGATTTGACCTCAAGGGCTAGAGCCTTCTTTGGTTCCACGGTTCTTAGGAGTATATTCCCGTGAGCCACCCGTGAAAACGTTGCTAGGGACGCTGTCCCATATGTAAAAATGAAGGCGAGATAGGACTACAGAACATAAAGAAGTTATGTACTCACCATAACATTCCATGTTTGTAGTCCATCTCACCCTTCATTCTTACAAACCCACCCACCAACCTCCGTCTATATATCCTTGGAGGATCTGGAGACAAGATAGTATTGCTTCTTTGTAGGGTGGAGACCTTTCACCTTGCTGTTCCTTGTGAAAAACTTTTCTATCACTTTTATAGTCAGCAGCAAACAAGATCTGGGGATTCTTTCTAGTGCACTATGGGATACCTACCTTGCCACGTGCCAATTGAGAGATTTTGAGCTTGTAATTGGCTGAGTTGGAGCCGAGGATTGGCTCCGAACCAATATGTAAGAATGAAGGGCAAAATGGACTACAAACATGGAACGTTATGGTGAGTACATAACGGGCCGGATTCACGAAGGCTTGCACGGAGTCTAAGAGTAGTGTAAGACTCCATGCAGCTTTCACGATCCAGGAACAGCCCAAAGTCCATGTAAGAGACAAGCTAAAACGGCTCTTACACGGAGTGGGCGTGGATAAGCTAATCACCTCACTTGCAGCCGAATAGCATGCAAATGAGGATGATTAGCGATCCATGAAGCCCAGAACAGCCCGTGTAAGAGCCGTTTTAGCTGCAGAAATGTACTCAGTTGACAACTGAGTACGTTTCTGCAAAAACCGCAATGGAGCCATGTCAGCTCCAAATAAAGGGTGCATATGTGTCAGGCAGCATGCCAATGGCCAAATATGTGGCCATTGGCAAGGTAACCTGATGCAAATATCTTAAAAATATAATTAATTTTTTTCGGCGATCGCCGATGTTTAAACCCAGCGCAGTCCCGCGCAAACGGGCTGCGCTGTATAAAACATAAAAACGAAGGTTGTCAATGCAGGGACCAGCAGACCAAAACCAACATGGCCACCGTGTAGTGGTTGCTAAGGGGGGAAGCTGAGTCTAAGAGATGTAACTAAGCATTAGTAGGCAGTCTGATGCAAATGAGTGTTAGGATACTGAATTCCACTGTCACATAGCAAATGAGCACAGTCTGAGTAGTGTAAGAGTTACAGAAGGGGGAGGAACAGAGTAGGAGATAGGTGACATCACAGGGGGAATGGTAGAAAGAAGTACAGTTCATTGGAGGTCAGAGTTACATCACAGATGTCAGACAGATATCATGGAAAGAGGTGTGCCACTAAATAAGCATGAGAAAGTCAAGAAATGGAAGGTGTACACTGTTGCCTACACCAAAGTTTCTTGCTGGGCGTGCATGCGCATATGTGCGCGCCATGAAGCGCGAGTAAGGCAGTGTGCGTGCGTGTAAGGCAGACTGAGCATGTGGCAGCGTGTTGGGAGATGTTTAACACTGTTTGCGCGGGTGTGCATGCGTTTTAATCTGAATAAGCAGATTCTGAACTGTGTAAGCATGTGTGCGCGCGTGTAAGCCACTGTGAGCGTGTTTCTGCTGGTTTGCACACGGCTCCTCCCTGAGGAAACAGTGAGGAAAAAGGAAGCAACAGATTTAGAAGGAAGCTAGCAGGGAATACTGCTGGAGCTAGCAGGTGAAAACAATTAGAAGCAGGCAATTACACAGGCAGAATAGTAGCCCAGCCCAGCACTTAAAACTCTGCAAACAGCAGTGCAGGATGTTTCTCTCAAGAGACACTGCAAGACAGGAGTTAAGTTATTAGAAGTGAAAACTGAAAAAGCTGAACTCAGAGCAGAAATGTTAGGAGCTGCCATAGCTGTCATAATGAGACATAGGCGACTTGCTGAGGGTGGTGACAATGCAGATGGTGCCAGACAACCCACAGTGAGGAGACGGAGAAGAGTGTACAGGCCCAGGGTCACCTACCACGGGTTACATGAGCTGGAGAGAGTAGAGCGCTATAGAGTGGACAGAGACCTCCTGCAGCAAATAGTGGAGCTGTGCAGGCCACGCCTCACACACAGAACCAACAGAGGGGAACCCATCCCAGTGGAAACCAAGGTATGTGTTGGCTTAAGAATACTAGCAACAGGTACCTTCCAGAGAACAACTGGTGATATGATGGGGATATCACAGGCATCAGCCTCCAGGGTACTGCACCAGTTCCTGGATGCCATGTCAGCACATGTTGGTGATCATGTATATTTCCCCAATGCCCGTGAGGTATTGGCCAGCAATATGCGTCCCTTCCAGCAAGTAGCGGAATACCCTGAGGTAGTGGGTGCAATAGACTGCACGCACATACGCACCAAAGCACCAGCCGGTGAGCGGGGTAGGGCATACATCAACCGCAAGGGCTTCCCCTCCATCAACTGCCAGGTCGTGTGTGATGCCCAGGGCATAATAATGAATGTGTGTGCTGGCTGTCCTGGGAGCTACCATGATTCCCACATCTGGCATTTGACGCAGCTGTACCAGACATTTGCCAATGGGGACATCCCGCACGGACACCTAGTGGGGGATGCAGGTTATGCACTGGAGCCGTGGCTGATGACACCCATCAGAAACGCACACACACCTGAACAGGAATGCCATAATGAGGCACACGCACAAACACGTAATGTAATAGAGCATGTGTTTGGGCTGCTCAAGTCACGGTTCCGGTGTCTGGACACATCTGGTGGAGCCTTGCAGTATACACCAACTACATGTACCCAAATTGTCATGGTATGTGCTATGCTACATAATATGATCTTGCGAAAACAGCTGCAGCAGGACCAGCATAGGGCCGGGCCAAACAGCCCCCCACCATTGCCAAGGCCATCACAGGCAGAGCGTGACTCGGAGGAGGAACAACCTGAGCCTGCCCCAGTAGGCAGAAGGAGGCGTGCCCAGTATGCCCTGGCCTTGGCAAAGAGGCAACGCATAGCATATACACTGGCTCAGTAGGAACCCTGGGAATGATACCCCTCTCTGACTCACTCATATAGTAACAGGGATGCCTAACATGACACAACCTGCTCTCAAACATGTACAGGGAAGTGTAATATGCATCCGACAGAGGCAGCCCTGCAGCACCACCTGAGGCATGAATGCTATGTGTTAAGTAATGTAACACCATGTACTATATGCACACCTGAGGACACTGACTAACATCCTACCCTCACCAAGCATCATGCCACAATATGACAATGAGATGATCAAGTGCAATAATTGACTGAAGTATCGCAGTTAGTCAAAGGGGATCCAATGTGTGCCAGTCTGGGATGACATGCTGAGCATGACATGATGCTCCACCTGCTAGGACTGGCATGCACCTATCAGTGCAGGCCGTATGGATACTGGCAAAGGCTGTTGGTACCCACAGTGTGCCCTGAATAGGTAAGGCTCAAAACACGAACCTATCTCCATAGGTATCAGAAGGGATAAGAATAAGATAAGGGATAAGTCGAAACAGCAAGATGCATGCAGTCTAACCTCACCCAGTATGGAGAATGTTGATATCTGCGCTGTAACAGAAAACTGAGTCAAGGCTCACAACAGCACCCTAACACTACCAGGTTACACCTCATACTGTGCTGTACAGCCTCAAAACATGGAACAAGCTACAAAAGGAGGGTGACTAGCAAGAATTGTCAAGGATAACCACACCCCCATGTAGGTACCACAACAAAAAGCAGCATGGACTAGCCATGGTCAAGTAACAGTGGCTAAAACTGCCCCCCAGTTTATAGCCTGATACAGACTACTGTCCCAACACCAGGAACTGCACCTGGCCTATGCTGGAATGCATACAAAATACAAATTTGGAACACCGACTGCTGCAAGTTGCAAAATTTTTTAATTCTGGTACCTCGGCCTTCGCCTTCTCCTGGAATACATTTTACACAAAACTCCACCCATTTTTATACAAATCTTTTAATTAAATAATTGATGCACCATCCCCCAATTAAATGGTTATAATCATTTCTTTACTACTTTAAGGAAACAAATTTGGCATTTCTTAAACACAACTATACACCGTGTTAACTGGAGAATAAATAACATTCATTTCATAAATACTTTTGATAATATATACATAAATATAAATATTATTACTGTGTATACCTATTGTTCAATTAATGTTACCCTTGCAAGCAATCCCTTTTCCTAAATGTTAGAAAATATTGAGAAATATGTGAAGAAATTAGTGTTGTAAAATATGTATGAGAAAATAATCAAGAAAAATTCTTGAAAAAATTACTGAAAAAATTACTGAAAAAATTGTTGTATGAAAAAGACACACATTACATCTCCATATTCATTCCATTTGGAAACATAGTTTTTAAATTGAGAATGAACCTTGACTCCATCAAAAGTAATTTTTCACGAAAAATGGCCTCATTACCAAATACATTAGGTCTACCTAACACACTGAAGACAAAACCATCTGGGACCCCCCCATGATTGTCAACAAAATGTTTTCCCACTGGGCTCTCCATCCTCTTATGCCTTATATCTCCTAGGTGTTCCAAAATCCTTAATTTAACCCTTCTAGTGGTTTGTCCTATGTACCAATTTTGTCTCTCACAGCCACACCCTATAATATACACAACCCCAGTTGAGTTGCAATTATAAAATTCAGTGGCATTGTATTTGACCCCATTAATTTTACAACCATCCAAATTCCTAATCCACTTACACACTTTACATTTTCCGCACCTAAATGATCCCTTTCTATCATCTTCACCCCCTCCACCATTTTTTCTAAAATTTAGAATTTCCCTGAGATTAAAATATCTCTTATATGAAAAGGTCACCCGTGATGGAAAGAGTTTTCCTATCTTCTCATCTTCACAAATAATTGGCCAAAATCTATCCACTAGTCCCTTCAAAGTTTGAGAGAAATGGGAAAATCTGGTTACAAAAAATATTTTTCCATTAGAATCCTTGATCCCACCACTATTTTTGTCATGGATATCATAATTTCCAGAGTGCCCAATCCCCCTAAATCTAACCCTATTGCTGGTCCTTCTTGTAATACCCAACTCATTCTCCACCCTTCTTCTAGCTTTTTTAACACTCATGATAGAATATCCTCTCTCTAATAACTTTCCTTCCACCTTATTGAATTTCATAGGAATTAAATTCTTTTCTGAAATGTGTCTCCCTATTCTTTTAAACTCACCAAATGGGAGAGAATTAATCAAGGAATCACTATGCATGCTGGAAGCATGGAGAAAATTTTCCGCTGCAGTCTTCTTATAATGAGGTTTGTATTGAATTTTGTCATCCTGGTTCACATAAATTTCTACATCCAAATAATGGATAGTTCTACCTCCTATGGTATAAGTAAAATCCAAACCCCAATTATTTTGCTTCAGTTCTGAAACAAAATTCTCGAACTCCTCTGGTACACCACTGCACAAAAATAAAAGGTCGTCAATAAACCTCACGTATTTGACCACCTTCCTTTTATAAAAAAGAGAGGGATAAATATAACTATTTTCAAAATGGGCCATGAACAAAATAGCATATGAGGGCGCAAAGGCCGCCCCCATAGCTGTACCCTCTTTTTGCAAAAAATGTTTACCCTCAAATTCAAAACAATTGTGCGTGAGACAAAAGTCCAACAAACTGATGATGAAAAATGTTCTGGGTCCATCCCCTAACATTTTTTCCACTGCTCTTAGACCATGCAACCTGTTAATGCTAGTATATAAAGATTTAACGTCTATACTAGCCCAGTAAAAATCTTCACCCCATGCTATATTGCTAACCTTGAAACACACCTCATCACTGTTCTTAACATGAGATTGTACCCTTTCTAGGTACCCCTTTAAAAGGGAATCCAAAAATATACCTACATTCTGTAAGTATCCACCTTTCCCCGAAACTATGGGGCGTCCGGGGGGATCCATGAGATTTTTATGTATTTTAGGGATGGTAAAGAATCTGGCCACTCGTGGATTCTTAACATGTAACTTTCTAACATCCCCTGGAGATAAAAAGCCCAGCCGCTCGCCTCTTTCCAGTATTTCCAACAATAGCATATTATATTCTTTCATTGGATTTAAGGGTAACTCAAAGTAAGTATTATGGTCCCTCAAAAGCTCCATGGCCATAGAATTGTATTTGTCCCTAGGAAGAACTACCCAGTTCCCTCCCTTATCTGCTTGAGTGAATACATACTTTTTATTCATGTCCTTTAAATCACATAAAGCTTTCCATTCATCCCTTTTCAAGTTGTAATTTCTTTCTTGACCACGAAACTTTACATATTCTTCTTCTAAAGTGTTTAGTAATGTTTTCTCAAATACACTAATGACCATGTTCTTTCTAGGTGGCATAAATTCACTTTGGCAGGGTAAAAGGGGAACCGCTAGTCTACCATAACCAGTGTTGAAGGTAAAACCCCCCCCAACATCACACACTTCATCTTGTTCGTATATATCCACCAAATCATTTTCATGTAATGTGAGGTTCAATAAAGACTCATCTAAAATTTCTAAACTGGCCAAATTCTCCTCAACATTATTTAAATTGTCAATCAATGGAGCATTTATATTGGAATCACCTTTATATCTATTGTCAAATAAAGTTTGAACTGCAAAAAATTACAAAAAATTCCCTCAGAAACAGCTTTCTGCAAAACTGGCAGAAGGAGGCGTGCCCAGTATGCCCTGGCCTTGGCAAAGAGGCAACGCATAGCATATACACTGGCTCAGTAGGAACCCTGGGAATGATACCCCTCTCTGACTCACTCATATAGTAACAGGGATGCCTAACATGACACAACCTGCTCTCAAACATGTACAGGGAAGTGTAATATGCGCATCCGACAGAGGCAGCCCTGCAGCACCACCTGAGGCATGAATGCTATGTGTTAAGTAATGTAACACCATGTACTATATGCACACCTGAGGACACTGACTAACATCCTACCCTCACCAAGCATCATGCCACAATATGACAATGAGATGATCAAGTGCAATAATTGACTGAAGTATCGCAGTTAGTCAAAGGGGATCCAATGTGTGCCAGTCTGGGATGACATGCTGAGCATGACATGATGCTCCACCTGCTAGGACTGGCATGCACCTATCAGTGCAGGCCGTATGGATACTGGCAAAGGCTGTTGGTACCCACAGTGTGCCCTGAATAGGTAAGGCTCAAAACACGAACCTATCTCCATAGGTATCAGAAGGGATAAGAATAAGATAAGGGATAAGTCGAAACAGCAAGATGCATGCAGTCTAACCTCACCCAGTATGGAGAATGTTAATATCTGCTGTAACAGAAAACTGAGTCAAGGCTCACAACAGCACCCTAACACTACCAGGTTACACCTCATACTGTGCTGTACAGCCTCAAAACATGGAACAAGCTACAAAAGGAGGGTGACTAGCAAGAATTGTCAAGGATAACCACACCCCCATGTAGGTACCACAACAAAAAGCAGCATGGACTAGCCATGGTCAAGTAACAGTGGCTAAAACTGCCCCCCAGTTTATAGCCTGATACAGACTACTGTCCCAACACCAGGAACTGCACCTGGCCTATGCTGGAATGCATACAAAATACAAATTTGGAACACCGACTGCTGCAAGTTGCAAAATTTTTTAATTCTGGTACCTCGGCCTTCTCCTGGAATACATTTTACACAAAACTCCACCCATTTTATACAAATCTTTTAATTAAATAATTGATGCACCATCCCCCAATTAAATGGTTATAATCATTTCTTTACTACTTTAAGGAAACAAATTTGGCTACACCGTGTTAACTGGAGAATAAATAACATTCATTTCATAAATACTTTTGATAATATATACATAAATATAAATATTATTACTGTGTATACCTATTGTTCAATTAATGTTACCCTTGCAAGCAATCCCTTTTCCTAAATGTTAGAAAATATTGAGAAATATGTGAAGAAATTAGTGTTGTAAAATATGTATGAGAAAATAATCAAGAAAAATTCTTGAAAAAATTACTGAAAAAATTGTTGTATGAAAAAGACACACATTACACCTCCATATTCATTCCATTTGGAAACATAGTTTTTAAATTGAGAATGAACCTTGACTCCATCAAAAGTAATTTTTCACGAAAAATGGCCTCATTACCAAATACATTAGGTCTACCTAACACACTGAAGACAAAACCATCTGGGACCCCCCCATGATTGTCAACAAAATGTTTTCCCACTGGGCTCTCCATCCTCTTATGCCTTATATCTCCTAGGTGTTCCAAAATCCTTAATTTAACCCTTCTAGTGGTTTGTCCTATGTACCAATTTTGTCTCTCACAGCCACACCCTATAATATACACAACCCCAGTTGAGTTGCAATTATAAAATTCAGTGGCATTGTATTTGACCCCATTAATTTTACAACCATCCAAATTCCTAATCCACTTACACACTTTACATTTTCCGCACCTAAATGATCCCTTTCTATCATCTTCACCCCCTCCACCATTTTTTCTAAAATTTAGAATTTCCCTGAGATTAAAATATCTCTTATATGAAAAGGTCACCCGTGATGGAAAGAGTTTTCCTATCTTCTCATCTTCACAAATAATTGGCCAAAATCTATCCACTAGTCCCTTCAAAGTTTGAGAGAAATGGGAAAATCTGGTTACAAAAAATATTTTTCCATTAGAATCCTTGATCCCACCACTATTTTTGTCATGGATATCATAATTTCCAGAGTGCCCAATCCCCCTAAATCTAACCCTATTGCTGGTCCTTCTTGTAATACCCAACTCATTCTCCACCCTTCTTCTAGCTTTTTTAACACTCATGATAGAATATCCTCTCTCTAATAACTTTCCTTCCACCTTATTGAATTTCATAGGAATTAAATTCTTTTCTGAAATGTGTCTCCCTATTCTTTTAAACTCACCAAATGGGAGAGAATTAATCAAGGAATCACTATGCATGCTGGAAGCATGGAGAAAATTTTCCGCTGCAGTCTTCTTATAATGAGGTTTGTATTGAATTTTGTCATCCTGGTTCACATAAATTTCTACATCCAAATAATGGATAGTTCTACCTCCTATGGTATAAGTAAAATCAAACCCCAATTATTTTGCTTCAGTTCTGAAACAAAATTCTCGAACTCCTCTGGTACACCACTGCACAAAAATAAAAGGTCGTCAATAAACCTCACGTATTTGACCACCTTCCTTTTATAAAAAAGAGAGGGATAAATGTAACTATTTTCAAAATGGGCCATGAACAAAATAGCATATGAGGGCGCAAAGGCCGCCCCCATAGCTGTACCCTCTTTTTGCAAAAAATGGTTACCCTCAAATTCAAAACAATTGTGCGTGAGACAAAAGTCCAACAAACTGATGATGAAAAATGTTCTGGGTCCATCTCCTAACATTTTTTCCACTGCTCTTAGACCATGCAACCTGTTAATGCTAGTATATAAAGATTTAACGTCTATACTAGCCCAGTAAAAATCTTCACCCCATGCTATATTGCTAACCTTGAAACACACCTCATCACTGTTCTTAACATGAGATTGTACCCTTTCTAGGTACCCCTTTAAAAGGGAATCCAAAAATATACCTACATTCTGTAAGTATCCACCTTTCCCCGAAACTATGGGGCGTCCGGGGGGATCCATGAGATTTTTATGTATTTTAGGGATGGTAAAGAATCTGGCCACTCGTGGATTCTTAACATGTAACTTTCTAACATCCCCTGGAGATAAAAAGCCCAGCTCGCCTCTTTCCAGTATTTCCAACAATAGCATATTATATTCTTTCATTGGATTTAAGGGTAACTCAAAGTAAGTATTATGGTCCCTCAAAAGCTCCATGGCCATAGAATTGTATTTGTCCCTAGGAAGAACTACCCAGTTCCCTCCCTTATCTGCTTGAGTGAATACATACTTTTTATTCATGTCCTTTAAATCACATAAAGCTTTCCATTCATCCCTTTTCAAGTTGTAATTTCTTTCTTGACCACGAAACTTTACATATTCTTCTTCTAAAGTGTTTAGTAATGTTTTCTCAAATACACTAATGACCATGTTCTTTCTAGGTGGCATAAATTCACTTTGGCAGGGTAAAAGGGGAACCGCTAGTCTACCATAACCAGTGTTGAAGGTAAAACCCCCCCCAACATCACACACTTCATCTTGTTCGTATATATCCACCAAATCATTTTCATGTAATGTGAGGTTCAATAAAGACTCATCTAAAATTTCTAAACTGGCCAAATTCTCCTCAACATTATTTAAATTGTCAATCAATGGAGCATTTATATTGGAATCACCTTTATATCTATTGTCAAATAAAGTTTGAACTGCAAAAAATTACAAAAAATTCCCTCAGAAACAGCTTTCTGCAAAACTGGCAGAAGGAGGCGTGCCCAGTATGCCCTGGCCTTGGCAAAGAGGCAACGCATAGCATATACACTGGCTCAGTAGGAACCCTGGGAATGATACCCCTCTCTGACTCACTCATATAGTAACAGGGATGCCTAACATGACACAACCTGCTCTCAAACATGTACAGGGAAGTGTAATATGCGCATCCGACAGAGGCAGCCCTGCAGCACCACCTGAGGCATGAATGCTATGTGTTAAGTAATGTAACACCATGTACTATATGCACACCTGAGGACACTGACTAACATCCTACCCTCACCAAGCATCATGCCACAATATGACAATGAGATGATCAAGTGCAATAATTGACTGAAGTATCGCAGTTAGTCAAAGGGGATCCAATGTGTGCCAGTCTGGGATGACATGCTGAGCATGACATGATGCTCCACCTGCTAGGACTGGCATGCACCTATCAGTGCAGGCCGTATGGATACTGGCAAAGGCTGTTGGTACCCACAGTGTGCCCTGAATAGGTAAGGCTCAAAACACGAACCTATCTCCATAGGTATCAGAAGGGATAAGAATAAGATAAGGGATAAGTCGAAACAGCAAGATGCATGCAGTCTAACCTCACCCAGTATGGAGAATGTTGATATCTGCGCTGTAACAGAAAACTGAGTCAAGGCTCACAACAGCACCCTAACACTACCAGGTTACACCTCATACTGTGCTGTACAGCCTCAAAACATGGAACAAGCTACAAAAGGAGGGTGACTAGCAAGAATTGTCAAGGATAACCACACCCCCATGTAGGTACCACAACAAAAAGCAGCATGGACTAGCCATGGTCAAGTAACAGTGGCTAAAACTGCCCCCCAGTTTATAGCCTGATACAGACTACTGTCCCAACACCAGGAACTGCACCTGGCCTATGCTGGAATGCATGAATATATCAAGTCCTCCAAACCACATTATATTGGGTGACTGAAAATACCCAGACATAGAGTGGGAGCATTATACTAGCTCCAACAGTGTAGGACAAAAGTTCATAGAATCCATAAACCAAAAGGCCCAGGAACAACGTACCACTCCCACAAGAGGGGTAAGCATACTGGATGTGATAATCAGCAACATGGGTACTGGATGGCAAGATGAGAAGTTTATTGCTCACTGGTAAAACCAGACCATACAGTAATCACACTGGATATACAAATCCTGACCACAGTCCCTGGCCAGAAAACCACAGTGGAAAACATGTGTAAAGCAATATTTGCACTCCTCCAAACTGATGTGGAATCCATTAAAGGTCCTGTGCAGGTGCAAAATATGGGCCACACCTCAGAACCTGTAATACAGCCATTCCATGAATACTGCCAGGAATGCTTGGATTATGCAATCCTAAATTAAAACAAGACACAATGCCATACACGCAGGCATCTGGCATGGTGGACACCAGCCATAACCAAACCATGCAAGAGAATGAGGAAGCTACTACATGATAGAGCAAACATAAACAATGAAGTAATCACTGATCAGTAGTATGGCAATAAAATCTGTCCACACATACAATCCACTAAGGCCAGCCACAACAAGTTGAATCTGTGAATCCTGAGGCAATTTTACACCTGCCCCAAGTACACAGACAACCCCCAACTCCACCCAAGAAATACAAATATATGTGAGAGATGCAACCACTATCCAAACTGGAGGCTGAGCTCCCTCAACTCAGTACTCCCAAAACTAGTCAGGAGGAGAAGGTAACCACACACACCACAAACACAGTCCCACATAGACCTATCACAACTGCAAACCAAACACATAAACACAGAAAAACATTCCCGGAGGCACAAATTACAAACACAGCACACCAACAGAGGCCTCTAAAGCAGACACCCAATCAAACAACTTCCAGACATAGCACATGCAACACATAGTACACAAAGCTGGTGTGCCAAACAGTCACAGGCCAGAAGGAGAAACAACATGCCTGATACAGTTGTAATAGGTGACTCCATAGTCAGACACACTGCTGTCCCGCACACCAGACTGAACAAGGGAAAGGGTACAGTAAGCTGCCTGTAGGCTGCCACAATACGCCACATAACAGAAGTATGCAGGTCACTCCAAAGCCAGTAGAAATATGATGCAGCCATAGTCCATGCTGGTGTGAATGACCTGAGATGTACCTCCCTAGACTACATGAAAAGAGACATAGATGAGCTCTCTGATTATGTAGTCCAGGCCGGTATGACACTCACCGTTTGCAGCATCCTACCCTTACCAAGAATAATGCCACAGTACAAACACAGAATGATCAGTCATAGCAAGTGGCACACTTACTGGTGTCATTCCAAGGGGATCCAATGTTTGTCTGTTTGGGATATCATGCTTGACAAGCCACGCAGCTGTTCTTGGGATGGCTTGCACCTGTTACCCCTGGGCGTCTGGATATTGGATAAGGCCTTTGCCACCTCCATAGAGCCTTTTGTAGGCAAGGCTGAAAAGACTGACCCACCACCCTAGAAAACATAAGTGGAAAGAAACATAAGGGTAATGCTGACCAATGCCAGATGTGTAAACCCCAATATGCATGCTCCCAAGGCCATCCCCAGTATGGAGAACATTGATGTCTGTGCAGTGACAGAAACCTGCTGCAAGCCTCCTGACAGCACACCAGCACTACCAGGTTATACCACATATCATGTGTCATGGCCCCAAAACCTGGAACAAAACATAAAAGGAGGGTGAGTATCCATATTCAGTACAGACACCCATACGTCCAGGTAAATGACAATGCACAAGGCATTGGAGTCCACCCATGTACAACTAACTGTAGGCAAGACTGCTGTACAGTCTGTAGCATGCTACAGATCACACTCTCACACACAGGAACCCCACCCAGCCGTCCTGAAGACACTGGACAGTATGAATGTCCCACCAAATACCAAACAAGGTACCACAAATTACCACATAGGTGGTAAACCACTATGTATGGAAGGAGTAACCAGGGACCTAGGGACACAAGTGGACAGTAACCTGTTATGTGACACCCACATTGCCAATGTGGCTAGGAAGACTGTCTACATTTGACACCGTATCAGGAAAGGATTCACATCTACGTCAACAGAGGTTATTGTGCCCCTATACTGTTCTCTTATCACACCCATAATCTAGTACAACGCCTCATATGGGATGTACCTTACCTGACACCTGCAGCAGTTAGAAAGACCTCAAAGGTACCTCACCAAGAGGATAAAGGGTCTCAAATATATGTCATATGCTGCCTGGCTGTAGACACCCCAGCTGAATGCAGTCACATACTGCCTACACATAGGCATTGCATGCCTGTTGTAGAAGGCCATGCCCAACACAGGAGTAATGGACATGCTCCACCCCAGAAAACTCAAAGCCATCGGAGCTGTGAGAGTGAGAGATGTCAACCTCAACAAATAATGAAATAGGATGTGCTGGTGGGACAGATACATAATCCAGAAGCTCCCCACACCCTGGACCAGAATCCCACTCCATATTAGGCAGAGCCCCTCACTAACACTCTTCAACAGGAATCTTGCCAAGTGGATGGATGATTGTAGAGTTACACTGGGGGTCTTCACTGTGTCATGTCCAGACAGAGGCACAGCAAAGCAAATCATAAATGGCCATAATATTCACATAGCAAGGGGTGGCAAAAGCCACACACACTCTGGCTAGGCTAACGAATGCCCTAGGGTGGATAGCCTAGTATGAACCTATGAACCTATGAAGATACAAATTGTACAGGACACTAAGGATAATCCCAAGGCTTTCACAACTGATGGTTGGAACCATGTTGGGAATTCACAGATATGCTCTGAATCACACAAATATCACAAACACACACACATATTGCCAACATACATCCTGACAGGTGCAGTGCAAACCACACCCCCAAGTGCAGACTAGCTATCCCAGCAGACTGCTGGCACCCTGACATTGCAGATGCTGAGGTAACAGCCAGCATCTACAAAGCAAAACACACAGCAGCAATGGTATGAGATGGTGTCCTGGGCTTAGTGCAACATGGACTCCAAGATGAATGGAATGCCAAATCACACTACTGCTCAATGTCAGCCTTACCACAGAATATGTACCCAAAGAGCAGTGTACAACAACAGTGGTCCTTCTCAACAAAGGTGTTGCCTGAATGGATACTGAAAACTACTACCCCAGAATCCTGAGAAGCTCGGTCTGCACAGCTATGGAAAGGATCAGCATGTACCACAGACATAAAGATATTGGAGACCTACTGTCACCGGACCCTACCCAGTGTGGCTTTCTTAAGTGCAGATCCTGCCCCTAAACATGTTTGACTCAATTGAAACAGTCATTAAGGTCATTGATGAGGGCAATGTGGTCCACACAGTGTAGCTGGACCTTGCAAAGGCTTCTATACAATACCCTACGTGTTCATTATAGATAAGCTCACCAACTTAAATATAAACCCCTATGTCAGTAGAGGGGTTGCAAACCAGACCAAGGATAGAACAGACATGGTCAGACATGCTGCAGCCAAGTCAGACTACAAACCAGATATAACTGGCATCCCACAAGGCTTGGTCCTGGGATCTCCCTCGTCTGGTATATATGTCCCATAGGTACAGGCAAACATGGAAGGACTGTGTCCGAACATGTTTGCAGAGGACTACAAACTGCTCACCACATATGATCCACCAGCTGACACAAGCATCCCACAAAAGGGCCACATAGAAACAGACAACTGGTGCCATAGCCATGTCAGCAAGCTAATTGCAGAAAAGTGTATAGTCAACCCCCGTGGATATGCAGTAAGTGCCCACCAGTTACCACATAGGTATTAACCCATTATGTAGTTAACATGTAATGAGAGACCTGGGGATACAAGGTGATAGATATCCTGCATTGGACAAACATGTGCTGTAGTGTTTACAGAAACATACCATATACCCACCTAATCATGAAGGTTGTCAGATCTAGATAAGGGGAGGTCATTGTGACTCTGCAGTCATCCTTCATCAGCGGTACAATTGACTACAATAGCCCCTGTGGGATGTACCTCAGCAGACACCTCCATCAACCGTAAAGTCCCCAACAGTACCTCACCAGGAGTATCAAAGAGCTTGCACAGATGCCATGTGTTGCCTGTGTTGCTGGTATCAATAAACATGCTGCACCTTGTACAATCTGAATGACAGTGAGCTATGCACATGTAAGACCTGAACCCCAGCACTGACTTACATAGGACAAGCTGTACTGCATGATCCATAACACAGAAGCCACCCCCACCCATGAGTGAACTCCCAGTACAGGCTACCCATAGAGTCACTTATCAATCTTCCTCAATAGGAATCTTGATGAGTGGATGGGAGATGGTAGCTTTATCCTGGGTATCACTGTCATGTCACAGGTAGACAGAGGCACAGTATACTAACCATGACATATGTCATGGCAAACTCCACTTACAATGTGTGTTGAAGGACAAACACACTCTCCAACTAGCATTAGACATGGACTAGGGCACATCGCTAGTGTTTGCAAATGTACACCTATGTTGTGGAATACACTACCAATGTTGGACAAGCCTGGTTTAAGTAGTTCATATCTGAACAGAATGCAACATGGTCAGATGTACACAACTGGCCCCTAACCAGGCTGTTGTGCTCACTATCGAAATGTAAAGCAGTGATAGCACTAAAGCCCAGGATACTGTCCACCACAGTCAAAGTACTACCAGTACACTGTACAGTACTACAGTGTTAAGTCAGTGTGAAAGGATGTTGACAACTGTATGCAAAGTATCCCATGCAAGCACTGCAGGCACAGTATAATCCTGTTGTGTTCACACACAAAGCAGTTGTACAGTAACTACACAACATGACACTCAACACACAACCATAAATGGGTGATATTTGTTGAAGTTCACACTCATCCACAAATGTGGTGGGCTGCAGAGTCCAACATATGGAATGCTCACACTGGGCATGCTCACACACTTTGATAAATGAGACATATGTCAGACAACATGCCATGGGAAGGCTGAACTGGGCATGCTCACACACTTAGGCCAAATCTCAGTTTAGCAGTTGGACACACATATCTGGTATTTTTACGTGTTATTCCAGGAACCAACCACATTACAGCAGTCTGCCCAGTGCACACAGTTAAATGACTACAGAGACATACGTGATATAGTGGATCCCTCCCATATGCAAACATCTTCCACAGATGCACAAGTTGTTCATACAAACAGGGAATGCTATGGCAATAAAGATGTGCAAACAGTCTATCAGCAACAAATAATGTGCATTTGACAATTAAACATATGGGTGTAGAGGTCAACACTAGGCTGTTTGCCCTAAGGAATGACAGCTTAGCCAGAGTGTGCTTGGTGTTTGCCTCCCCACAGGATGCACATTCCCCTTTCTAAACACCGATGATGTCAGCACCCTATAAGTACAGCAGGAGAAAAGAAGCTTTCCAGTAATGCGAATAGCGTGCTCTGCTAATGCGTCTGTCAGAAGTGTCATAACGTAGTTAGGTAGGGGTTTGAATCCTGCAAATGCTCAGTGTGTGAGTGAGTGGGGTTGGTGTGTGTGTAAGCCTGTGGGAGAGAAATGTCCCTTTTGGCAACTAGGAAAACACACTACAGGATGCACATTCCCCTTTCTAAACACCGATGATGTCAGCACTCTATAAGTATAGCAGGAGAAGAGAAACCTACCAGTAATGCGAGTAGCGCGCTCTGCTAATGTGTCCGTCACAAGTGTCATAACATAGTTAGGTAGGAGTTTGAATCCTGCAAATGCTCAGTGTGTGTGTTTGGCTGAGGGGGGTTAGTGTGTGTGCAATTGTGTGTGAGGGAAATGTCCCTTTTGGCAACTAGGAGAACAGACTACAGGATGCACATTCCCCTTTCTAAACACCGATGATGTCAGCACTCTATAAGCATAGCAGGAGAAGGAAAACCTCCCAGTAATGCAAATAACACGCTGTGCTAATGCGTCTGTCTCAAGTGTCATAACATAGTTAGGTAGGGGTTTGAATCCTGCAAATGGCAAGTGTGTGTGTTTGGCTGAGGGGGGTTAGTGTGTGTGCAATTGTGTGTAAGGGAAATGTCCCTTTTGGCAACTAGGAGAACAGACTACAGGATGCACATTTCCCTTTCTAAACACTGATGATGTCAGCACCCTATAAGTACAGCAAGAGAAGGGAAACCTCCCAGTAATGCGAATAGCACACCCTGCTAATGGGTCCGTCTCGAGTGTCATAACCTAGTCAGATAGGGGTTTGAATCCTGCAAATGGCAAGTGTGTGTTTTTTGGCTGAGGGGGGGGGGTTAGTGTGTGTGAGGACAATTTCCCTTTTGGCAACTAGGTGAACAGACTACAGGATGCACATTTCCCTTTCTAAACACTGATGATGTCAGCACCCTATAAGTACAGCAAAAGAAGAAAAACCTCCTAGTAATGCAAATAGCGCGCTCTGCTAATGTGTCCATCCCAAGTGTCATAATATAGTTAGGTAGGGGTTTGAATCCTGTAAATGGCAAGTGTGTGTGTTTGGCTGAGGGGGGTTAGTGCATGTGCAATTGTGTGTGAGGGAAATGATCCTTTTGGCAACTAGGAGAACAGACTACAGGATGCACATTTCCCTTTCTAAACACTGATGATGTCAGCACCCTATAAGTACAGCAAGAGAAGGGAAACCTTCCAGTAATGTGAATAGCACACTCTGCTAATGTGTCCGTCCCGTGTGTCATAACATAGTCAGATAGGGGTTTGAATCCTGCAATTGGCAAGTGTGTGTTTTTGGCTGAGGGGGGTTAGTGTGTGTGAGGAAAATGTCCCTTTTGGCAACTAGGTGAACAGAGTACAGCATGCACATTCCCCTTTCTAAACACTGTTCAGCTGAAGGCCATGGCTCTGGCACAAGTTGTCTGTTACTATGATGCCCCTTTGGAAGATGCTTGTGTCGGCTGGAGAGTCGATTATGGTGGCCAGTTCTCAGTCATCTGCATATTTGGTCAGCCACAGTCCGTCCGTGTTGGCCTGTACCTCCAATAAATATATACCAAACAAGAGAGGTCCCAGGACTGAGCCTTGTGGGACACAGCTCGTAACTGGTTTGGAGTCTGGCATGGCTCCAGCAATTCTAACCATGTGGGTTCTGTCCTTGAGCCACTGTGCAATCCATCTAGTGACATAGGGGCTTATATTTAAGCTGGTGAGCTTCTCTAGAATGCCCAAGTGGGATATTGTTGTGAAGGCTTTTGCGAGGTCCAGGTAGGCTGTGTGAACCACCTTCCCCTCGTCAATGACCTTGGTGACTGTTTCAAAGAAATCAACCAGGTTAAACCTGGTAGTGCTGGTGTGCTCTCAGTAGCCCTGAATCAGGCATCTGTTACTGCACAGATATCGATGTTCTCCATGCCAAGGAGTGTTTTGGGTGCATGAATCTGGAGGTTTAGACTTCTGGCGTTGGGTAGCATACTCTTAGTTTCTTATCCCTTGTGATACCTATGAAGGTGGGTTTGTCATTTGAGCCTTGCCTAACATAGGCACTATGGGGATAGCAAGAGCCTTTGCCAATATCTGAAAGCCCAGGGGTGACAGGTGCAGGCCATCCCTAGCGAAGCAGGTAGTTCAACAGAAGATGAATATATGAAGGTGTAGTGCCTGTGATTAGTTAGCAGTAGCACATATGACTGCTCACGTGGACACATGCCAGGTAAGTCATATGCACTGTGTCACAGGCAATGTACATGTGAACAGGACAAACAGTGACATCCTGTCAAGTGGGACATGGACATACATATAGTAAGCTATGCAGATGGCACTAGGAGTCCACAGAAGCTCTATAACTATGCATTGCAGGTGTGATCAGTATTCCAGGGTAATTGCAAGCAAACATGCATGCAAACAAAGCTACAGTAAACAGGGCTGCATGTAGTCCATTGTACAACAAACAAGCTGTACCAGTTCCAGTAGGTAACACTGCAGATATGCAGGCACTATGCACATGTTCATGGAAATACACGGGTCAGATGGCTAGGGTCCAGTCTCAGTGCACACAAGTGTACAGACCATGTACTGTCAGGATGTACAATAACTGGATGGAAACCCATGTGCTCATACCTGCAGTAATACACGTCAAATAACAGACACTGAGCCTTCACTCAGTGGTTCCATACTTAGTAGGATGTATGCTACCTGGCCTGCCACCACAGTATCCCTGACATATATGGGGACTCTCCCTCCTGTGACAGTTAGTTTTGTGTGTTGGGGCTGTCTAGCATGGTATGAGATGTGAGCATGCAGAGCTAGGGTGCTCCTGTGTGTCCTGTACCAGTCGTGTAGTACTGCACACATATCAACATCCTCAAACATCTGCATTGCAGAGACCAGTGTGGGCAACATGCCACTTGCAATTTACATGTCCATCATTGTGTATTACTACATTCATTACCTTATCCCCTGTGCTACCTATGTATGTAGCCTTCTGTTGACGTCATTACCACCAGTATGCCAACATGTGCAGATGATACACTATGGTACTTACCATGGGTGTAGACAACAGGACATGACAATCACACACTTACTGCATCAGGCATGCTGTGATATACCCACAATTAATTCAGCACACAGTACTGTTAACAACATGATACTATTACTACACATCTATGTGGTCACCCTGTGCATCAGCAACATGTTAACCTGTACCTGCACAGTTGTTACAGATTGCAGGAGGTGGCATAGTTTCATCATATGCACAGGGTGTGAACTTGGTATGCCTGAGTCAGCCACCGATACCACCAATTGACATGTATGTGTATGTGTGTTGGTGAGGGACAGCAGTAGAAGGTGGGGCAATGTTGATGCAGTGTGTGCGTGTATGCGGTAGCCCTAGGTGTTGTCAATTCGCATGTGTGTATGGATGCACACAGTTCCACCTCATGGCTGCCATATACTGGTGTTTGTGGACAGCCACAGACTGTACCTTCCAGGTCATACAGATCAGTGTCTCTGGCCACGAAAAACGGTACCTGTGCCTTGCAGGGGTGCTACGGACCATATCCAGTACCAACCCAGACTGGGTACTGTCATCAGAAGCAGGTGTTCATTGACTGGACACAGATCCCTGTCGGGCCCAGCCAGAGCCACGTGCACGTGGTCTCCTGGGGCGGTCTGATGACAGCACAGACCCAGCATTGCTGGGGCTGCTGCTGGCACTACGGGGGTGGCCGCGGCCCTGTTGTCGTCTGCGATGACTGCCAGCTGCTGCTGTTACTGGCATACGGCCACGTCAACGCCTCAACCGCCCACCATCGCCCTGGCTCATGGACATGTAGTTGTGGAACCAGTCTAATATGTCCCCACAACGTCTGTCTATGACATCGGTGAAATCACGGATGGCAGCCGCAATGTCACACATACTGTCAGTCGTGGCTGTGCGACATGCTGTCAGCTCCCTCAGACCCTGTCTGGTGTACCGTTCCATACGTGACTGTGCCTGCATGACAGCCCGAAACATAGCTGAGGTTGTAAGACCTCTGTGGGCACGTCTGACAGGGCTGCAATGCCCACGGATGCTCCACGAGAACCCCTGGACATCTGTCTGTGTGGTACCATCTCTGGGCCATGCCCATGGCTGCTGTGTGGGGAGGCATGTGCCACAGATACCACATTACCCTGGTCAATGCCCACTGTATGCTGTCCATCACCTAGGGACATTGGTGACAAAGGGTGTATTGGCAGGATAACTGTGCGCATTGATGGGGTCGACAGCTGTGTACTGTCAATCGGCTGACCAATGGCGGACCCTGGCATACTTTCCTGTGCCATTACACAGATGTCATCATTATCAGTACCCACGGCACCTGATTCAGGTTCCCTGCTACATGACACCGGAGCAGCACCAGAACCTGTGGGAGGGAAACAGGAAACACAGTTTACAATGTCTACACATTACCAGTGATGCACACATGCACACATGCACATGTACACATGCACACATGCACAGGTGCACAGATGCACACATGCACAGGTGCACACATGCACAGGTGCATACATGTACACATGCACAGGTGCAAAGGTGCACACATGCACACATGCACAGGTGCACACATGCACAGGTGCACAGGTGCACAGGTGCACACATGCACATATGCACACATGCACAGGTGCACACATACACACGTGCACACATGCACACATGCACAGGTGCACACATGCACAGGTGCACACATGCACACATGCACACAGTTTCACACAGTTGTACAGTACTCAGTATGCGTGATATCAACACACAGACACAGACACACCTACATGCATGCAAAGAGCACTAAGTGAGCCAAATAGTACTATTACTATCAACACTATTACAGGAATTGTTAATACACACTCACCAGCATGGATAGGCTGCATTGCTGTTATACCAGAGGGACCTGCAGACGTGAAGAAACTAATGTCAGTGGGCACAACTGTGCCATTGTTACTGAGTATGATACAGGTCAGTAGTACAACAGTCGCCTTTCACAAGTCAGCTGCTAATATTGAGGATATCACACTTGCACATTAAATACTATGGTGACAGCTACAAACCAAGGACACACCTCACACATACATTAACTACCAGTGTACACAACAGTCAACTATACATATGGCATATTACCTGCACGTTCACTGTCTTGCTGCTGTGTGGCTCCAGCCTCCATCATAATGCATGTCTGCTGCTGTTGTTGTTGCTGGCGGACTGGAGCCACTACACTCATGAGTAGTCCCTCCAGTCTGGTGAGTGGGGGATTTGTAGCCACCCCACCACCTGTGGCGACCTGTTGCCTGTGGATATCCGACGCACGCTGACGGACATGTCTGATTAAATCACTGTAGTGATGTCGTACCTGCTCATATGTCCTATTATGCATGCCTATGTCATTTACCCGATGGACAAGGTCTTGCCACAGTGCAGCCCTCTCCTGCTGATTCTGGCTGGTGTGGGAAAAGAGTATTGCATAATCCCGCACCAGGCTCTGGTGTATCTCCTCATCCTCAGCTGTGGAGTAAGTGGGATTCCGCGGGTGGGCCATGTACCTGAGAAAGAAAATAACCTGATATCAGCAATATATGTCAGCAGAATTTGGCACACATACTACACATGCTACTCGACTGTTATGATACAACATATCTCACATATGTAGCATCTGTCTGTCTATTGGTGGATACACATGTAAATGGTCAGGTATCAGTGCTCAGCCAGCAACTGTGCAACAGTACCTGGCACACTCCATACGACATACTACCAAACCCCAGCAGTCAGAACACTGATTCAGGTCAAGAGCACCTCCTCACTCTGGGGGTTTGTATCTAGGTACTGTATGGCCTACATCATCAACTACTGTGAGCTGACCACACACTGAGTGCCCTGGATATACATATCCCACCTCCACCACCAGCACAAACGACTATAGTGAATAACATTACAGATGCAAACTTTACACTTTGTAACAGTGACATGGTATCCTTTCAGCCCACTGGACCAGTGGCAGATACAACCCACAATGCTGACCCCTACACAATTGCTTTCTACAGACATCTCCGAGAATGCATGGATCATGCAATCCCATATATGACCAAGACACTCTCCACAAAGGGACAGCATCCTGTCTGGTGGACCCCAGCCATAGACAGATTGTATTATAGAAGATGGAAGCTACTGCAAGACAGAGCATAACTCCATAAAGGGAGGGCATGTCTGAGCAGCACTAGTAAGGATCTATTTTCCATCATACAAACTTCTATGGGCAACCTTGAGAGGGAAATCAAGAGGGACACTACAGATAACCAGAAGGCCTTCTTCAGTTATGTTAGCAACCTGGTCAGAATCCATCCTCTATGCCCATAGTTAGTACACAACAACACATATTTCACTGACACCACAGATATTGACAACATTGTGGCAGACAGGTTCAGTGCAGGTGTCACCCCGCCCTCTCCCGAAAATAAGACATAGTTATCCCAGCTGACTGTAACCTCCCTGTCATCACAGATGTCCAGGTGAGAGCCACCCTCAGGACAGCAGAATACACAACATGAATGGGACCTGATGGTATCCCCAGTTGCATACTACATAAACTCTGACAGGAGCTAAACACACATATAGAAGTGCTATGTAACATTAGCCTGACTACAGGATATGTACCTGTACACTGGCGCACAGCAGCAGTGGTTCCACTCCATGAAGGAGGCACCTCAACATACCAATACAATACAACACAATACATTACATTACAATACAATACTATACAATATGCTATTGCCTCTGGGACTACAGCAGCGTACTGTTCTGCTACCCTGACCATTGTGACACATGTGGTGTGATGGTACCTGCTGCTGTCACACAGTTACACAGGGTGACTCATATGGCATATTACCTATCTGACTAACATTCAGCAGGGGTATGTGTGACATGTACTCATGGGGAGTCTTGTTTCTTAACACTGTGTGGTTTATTGCAGGGTATGTCTTATCTGTGGGTAGGAACTTTTACCTCCACATGTGCACTCTATTGCAGTGGCACGGACGACACACAGCAGACATTTAGGTTGTGGATGGTGTGAGGTGTTACTATGGTTGTTGGACATCTGTCATGGGTGTGACTTACATATGTAAATCCGGGAGTGGTAACCTCTATGTGGGTAGTATATGTGTACTCTGTGGTGTTGTCAGTCACTGTGCATTGGTAATGTGTTTGAGTGCATTGTCACAGTGTTGTACATGTCACTGTGTCCTTCTCCATATCTGTAGCTGTCATGTGAGGTCCATACCATGGCATCCATTATGTGGTGTGGAGGGTACACCGACCTACATGTCCATAGCTGACACACCATGTCCGCTGACACATACCATGTGCAGGTATTCCAGGGATAGTGTGCCACTGTGAATATCACTGGGGCCACTATTGTACACATTTATGACCCTGTTCATCCCTGACACATGCAGTGGTGGGCAGCCAATCACATATCTGGTGGTTACTGGTGTAGGTGATTTGGAATGTGGTATAGTACTCCGGTTTTGACACTGGTGTTCACTCCATGCCTTTGTCACCAGGCACCTGTTGCAATACATCTCTACACATGTGCCTCACTCAGAATTTATATACATCTCTCTCTCTCTCTCTCTACACACACACATATATATATATATATATATATATATATATATATATCTATATGTATATATATATATATATATATATATATATATATATATGTCTGTATACATATACACATATATATATTGATGTACATATATTACTATAGATGTGGAGAGGGGGGGGACACAGAGAGGGTGTGAGTGACAGAGTGGGTGGGACAGGCTGTGTTGAAGGTCATCATATACAGTCATACCTGTAGATAGTCAGATCAGTCTGTCTATGTATATGTATCTACATATATCTATATCTGTATGTGTGCATTACATATATATGTTTGTACAATATTCTATCTACATCTGTCTATGTATTCCTACATCTCTCTCTCTATGTATGTATACATGTATGCATATCATATATATATATATATATATATATATATATATATATATATATATATATATATATATATATATATATATATACACACATACATATGTTGACATACATACGTATCCATATGTTAGACAGGTATATCAACATGTTTGTCTACCATACTGTATACACACACTAACATACTGCTAAACATACATAACTGTGAAACCTACTTTGTACATGGCACTACAACCTACAATCAACCAACATTGATATGTGCACATAGATGCTCTCACATACAAATGTATGTACAGCCTTCACTGATAGTTGCTGTATGTCCCCTGCCCTTTACACATCTTCATATACATATGGATACAGACCAATGACACATATGAAGGGTTCACAGTATGTAGACCTTTATAGTATTACTTTACATTACCTATGTTTGTCACAGTTGCTTGTGTTGCCATCTGGTTCTCTGTCCTGCTGCTCCACTTCCCAGTTGTCAGCTTTCAGGTGGCTGTTGCTAAACAATTTGTTTGTGTCTGCTTAATTGCAATTTTCTCTGTCTCTGTCTCTGTCTCTCTCTCTCTCTCTCTCTGTCTGTCTCTCACGTCCTTCTCAGGGTGCAATGAAAGTATTGCATGTGTGGACTGGGAGTACAGCATACTTTTGTAGGTATCTGCATATGCCCATGTGATGGCCTCTGCACCAATTGTTAGCCAGCATTTGCTAATTGCATGCAGCCAGTTGTGTACTGATTGCAGTTCTCACTGTGATTTCAGAACAGTGCTATAAAAAGGTATGTGAGATAGGCGTAGCCCTTTCAGATTTTAAGGGCAGGGACCATGCTGTTATGCTGTGGACAATGTTCTGTGAGTGTAAAGGATGGTATCTCTCTCATATTTCCAGGTGTGTTGTAGATTAACATTCCTCCATTCATTTCTCCAGTTTCCTGTACTAACTGTGTATGTACACTGACACCTACAACTACTACTACTGTTAATGTGTGTGTGTGTGTGCTTTCCTTTCACTTTTGCTTGCACTTTGTTGCTAAGGCTTCAATAGTTGCCCTTTGCAGTCACTACTTGTATGCCTGCTAGGTGTCCTGACTGTAGTGTGCTGCTGTAGCTTTCCTATTTTCCATGTACATTCACACCTTGGAATGCTTGCTATATCTGCTAGGGTGTTACAGCATGCAGTGTGGTCTGGCCATGGTGTGGGCCTTGACATCTATTAGGGTATTTGAGTATGCTGCTGAGCAGGCCCCAGAGACTTTCAGGTTCATCTGTTATGTGCCTCATGGAATGGTACATATCAGTGGGGTACACCCATTAAAATGTCTGGTATGCTGCAGTTGTGACTGTGGGTTAGCATGAGCATATGTATTACTACACTTTTTCTGCCATGCAAGTGATGAATACTTTCAGGACTCCATTGTTACCATTGCATGTGTTACACCTTTCTGCCTACTGTTTGTACATTTCACATGGAGTCTGTGGGGCATCCCTGTAAGTCATTCACTGTTGCTATGTCTAGGCTCTTAACTATTTAAATATGGTGGTGTCAGGCCCGTCATGTGTACAGATATTTGCAGGTTGTCCACATTTCTGCCTCATATTTTGGTCAATATCTCATGCACACCTTTTTCTGGCAAATCACTCTGGGCTCAAGTCAGAATATGGTGACAAACATTCAAGTTTCAGACTGCATACCCTTCCAAACATCCCACAAAGTGCAGACCCTGTTACTCTCTGAACTGTCTGCGTTTGTTGTAACATTATTTGTAATGTGTCCCTGGTTTTGGGCCTTTGCTCCACATATTTTATTACTTGGTCCAGATGTGTTCCTGTAAGAGGTTGTGGGGTATGGGCAGTGATTATCCTGCTGTGAGTATGTGTGTGGCTTGCAAGGTGCTATAGTGACATTATTACCTACTAGCTTCCAACTAGCATGGCTGTTTTTGTTCACACACTACTATTATGGAAATCCACTAGTTTTGATAGTAATTCTAAATGGCATGCTTTGTGTACTACACATCTATATTCCCTTTACATTCATTCGTACTATTACATGATATATTTATTTTAGCACAATGCTCTTGTATAAGAGTCATGGCTTAGTGGTAAGTCATGCAGACTACTGTTTCCACGGTCCTGGGTTCAGGACTCACAGTGGGATTTTATTTTGCTTTTGAACTGGGTACAGGACCTGTCAATCAACGTGACTAAGGCACTTTTAAGCAGTTGTAACCGGGTTAGCGCTGGTTTGCGCAGAGCTCACGCATGCGCACTGGCGGTTAGCTCCGTGCACACAAGCCCACACCCGCTTACAACCGCTTAAACGTGCTTACTCTTGCGCACACCCGCGCTATTTTTTTTGAAAGAAAAGAAAATGGGGAGACAGGAAAGTGGTGAAAAAGGGGTCACAAAGAGGGTAAAACAGTAGGGAAACAAGCTTGGGATGTGCAGGAGGGATGTTGGTAAGGCCCATAGCTGCCCATTTCTTCATCAGCAACAGCTGTGCATATGTATGTAATTTGGTGTGACATTTGAAACCTTCCACCCCTGAGAGAGGTGTCAGGACAACAATAATACTTGTTGTACAGCTAATTGTAATTGATAGGTTCCATGTCCAGCAGACATGTGTGCGGAATGGGCAGCTGTGTATGGGGCATACGTTTTTTGTGGGTACAGAATGCCCTTTTTTTTTTTTTTTTTTTTCCAGGTGAGAGTGGTATGTCAGCTGAAGGAAGTCGGTACAGCTGGGGAGGTAGGTTGGGTAGGTAAACAGACAAGACAAACAAGACGCATACAGGGGCGGTGTATGACACGTGTGGGGGGGTTACGCAATTGACGAGGACGGAGCTTTGGATATCCAGAGCCCATAAGCCCACAGATGGCAACAGTGGAACTTATATCCCCACCCATAGGCAGTTGCCACTGTTCCTTCACTGCCCAGGACGGGGCTGTGCTGGGTGCTGTGTAGGCGGGGCAACAGGCATGCCCGTTAGTTGCGCCACCCGTGCCTCGAGCTGGTGTAGGGGCTCGAGAACAGAGTCCCGAATCTCCCTATGCACCACAGTCCGGACGCTACGGAGGGTGAGTGGTGGTTCTACTCCGGCCACACTTGCAGAGGGGGGGCGAGCCCCATCCCCTGCAGTGCTTCCCCCCACAGGTGGCACAGGGCCACCGGAGGAGGGTCCGGACTCGGCAATAGTGCCAGGTGCACTCGCCAGCTGAGGTGGGAGAGGTGGGTCCGCTGGAACCCGCCTTCCCTGTCGTCCTATGTTTTGAATTATGTCATGACAGTTTGGGTTAGTGACATATAATACCATTCACAATTAGTTGTAACAGCATGCATTAGTATTCCCATTAACCAAACACCCAGATATTCACACCACTGAACAGCGTGCATAACACATGCATAACTTGAACAGAAATACACAGTCCAACAACATGCAGGGTTAATTGATGGCAACAGGCCATCAGGTGTGGATGTATGAACAGGGCAGATGCATCAACGGACATGCAAATATATATGACCCAACAGGACAAACGTCCATGGGTGTTAATTGTGATTGCACATACCATTTTCACGTGGAATGGGTTATATGTGGTTATAGGGTGGGGTAAAGAAAGTAATATTAACACCTTTGAATAACAATACATATGCTGTACATTTCTAATAGCTACAGTTATATACACACTACTGTTCTAACTACAGTTTCCTATATGATAACTATTTCAACTTGGTGATAGGACTGTTACTGCAACATCAATATACATTTTATGGTTCTTCATACACATTCATATCTAGCTTTGTTCAGCTACATCATCCTGCTACATTTGCTTTATATAGCTGTAGACAAGTGTGGATGTTTGGTATATCAGACAATCATCCTATCTGCATATTGCAGACTGAGAGCAACATATCCAGATTTTGGGATACACATTCCAGATGCAGTAACACTTTGAACAGATTTTGCTGTTTGGTTTTGAATCTCACATGCATTTCATTCTGTCTTGACTGCAGTATACTTTATTCAGGGGTTATTACTACTGTATTGCTGGATTCATGACACTTTCTCACACTCTCTCACTTGCTTTCATTTTACTATTCAGGATGGTACTTCTAGGCTTTATTGACATGTTTTACCAGTAGTTATTACAATCCTTTCCAGCAGTCTCACTTCTGTCATGTTTCAGTATTTCCACAGGGATATATTTCACACATGTGATTTCATCATCTTCTGCAGCTATACTTTTCAGCCTGCTGCAGGTTGTGTACTATTTTCTTACAGGTATGGCATTTTTATTTCAGAATATATGTCAGACAGTTTCATTTTTTGGTTACACTTACAGGCTGAAACACACTTTTGTAATCAAGCAATACTTGCATACACTTTCACACTGTTACTTGCAGATTTTATTCCTTACTGACCACACTGCACTCTTTTGCTGACTGTCATACTTTTATATTTCTTTACAGTTACTGGTAGTGGATTACTGACCTGCCTGGTGGCCCAACCACACCAGCCTATTGCCATAGGCTCTGCGGTTCGCAGAACGGACACCTGCAGCTGTAATATAAATGAAGTAATATTGGAATACACATCTCCATAATATCAGCTAGTTTAATTTCTTACATACATAATTAAATGTTACTTACTCACTAGTGGGGCGTTTGCTGTTTGCCGGGCCTCCTGGATCCAAAGGTTCAGTTGGTTCTGCTTGCATCTGTTCAGGTTCGCATGGTGGTGACGGACCTGCTCACCAGTCCTTGGAATCCCTGTGGCACTGGTTAGATCATGAGCCAACTGGTCCCACGCCTCGGCCCTGTATGCTCCGCAGAGGACCTGGCCCTGCATGAGTTGGGCCTCATGATTATGGACTAGGAGCCAGACCATGTACCTGGACTCCTCAACACCCCACCTCTGTGCTCGGAAGCAACTACCCTCTCCTTCTCCTGTCATTCTGCCTGCAGGTCAGTTCTACAATCGTTTATTATGTGTTTTCCCGCATATGGGGCTTATATAGTCCGTTTTTCCCGCACATATCTGTGATTGGCCATTTTGGAATTGTATCAACTTCAGTAAACCTGCATTGTCATGCTCCAGTTTGTATTCATTCCTATATATTAGCTATTATTGCATTTCTAGGTCCTGCTGTCGTGGCTTAGTGGGTTGGTACCTTGACTATGGTGTATAGTATCCTGGGTTCGAACCTGGCCACTGCTTTTTATTTTTCATGACTGTCTAGACATGCTGAGGGGTGTGTCTGTGTAAAGGCAGTTTTGATATGGCTTGCTCAACATTGCCCGTCGGTTAGCTCGTTTGCGCAGTGCGCAGCTCCGCGCAAACGGGGTATGCTGCTTTAAGCCTCATTTGGCTATCGGCACGCATATTACGCTCAGCTCAGTTAGGGGCACATAGATTTAGCATGTTAGACCACTGCTTAGCTACGGGCACTCATTTTGCACCAGTTAAACCATTGCTCATCTACGGGCACATGCACTCACTCTGTTAAACTGTAGCTCAGCTATGAGCACATCTGGCATTTTTTCTTCTTTTGTTACCTCACATGTCTTCAGTATAAATGGGCTATTTCATTACATTTTACATAAATTGTGGTTTTATGTGTACATATTTGTCAGGGACTTGTTTCCTGCTTATTTTGAAAAAAAAAAATTGGTGTTGTGGGGGCTCGAACCATGAATGCCTGCTCTTCAGCCAACATCTCTGCCGCTACGCTATTGCTTCCTGGCTTATTTTGCATATTTAGTTCTTATATGCTTTCCCACTGACTGCTAACTGTAGCTGCGCTACGGCACGCCAGCATAGGCGCACTCACGGTTAAACATCTTTACAATTTAAAAAAATATATAACATGTTCATTTATATATATTTTATGTTCATAGTCTGTGGGGGCATGTGTTGTGTTGTGTTTATTCACATTTCTGTGGACTCTGTTGTGGGTGTTTACTTTGGGCACTTTTACACTTCTGGGGGCATGTCCACTTGCAGGGCTCAGCCTACGGACACGCCCCCTACTGTCTTACACGGACCGTGTTAGACTTAGGTGTGATTCAGCATGCTCTCATGAATATGCAAAGCATGCTGACATCACTCCGTTTAACTGCAGCCTCCATGTAAGAGTTATAACTCTTACACAGAGGCTTCGTGAATCCTGGGGAACGTCTTTTTCAGGCTTTTTGGTGTGGATGTATACTTTTATAGTGCAGATTAGTATTTCTAAACGTGGATTTCCTGAAAATATTACACAGAATCCCCCTTTCACAGATGGTAATAGTAGTGTCCAAAAATGCACCTCTTGGGAATTTGATATATAAATAAATTTTAAAAATGCAGTGGTGCTGCTCATTCTACCTTCCTCCGTGTCATCCCATAAAATAAAAGCATTGTTTAGGTGTCTTAAAGGACAGAATGTTCATAATATTTAGAAAGGAAGATGAAACACTTTTCCCAGGTCCACAAAACTGGCATGAGTGCATTTATATAATTTTATTATATATACATACATGTCTATATATACATATTCTTTAGATTTATGGATTGGCTTTTGTTTATGTAATGTAGAATGATTATATCTTTAAGGGGTGACTACAGACTTCACATGACTGTATTTAAACAAGGTGAGTGGGATCAATGAAATTAGTTCTGATGAAGTCACCAAAACTTACAAGGGCAAAAATCGCTAAGTTCTATTTCAGTTTTTAATAAAAAATGCTGTGGTTGTTCAGACTGTATTCTAGATGTGTTTATCCTTGTCACACCATTTTACTCAGTTTACCAGTTTTTCTAATAGTGTGGGATGCCTTTGACTGGTTCTTTAAGCATATAAAATGTGCAAAGTTCCTAGTCTTTCATTTTTGTATAAATTCATCTCAGATCTGACCCAGAAGTGGTAGGCATAATTAATTCAACTGCTGCCAAGCATTTTAAATTCTAATCCATCCCTTTAAATTGATAAGACTGGGGAAAACTGTATGCTTCTGCAACTGTATTTTTTAGCATGTTGAATTGTTGGGCTCATATGTTAAAGTTTATTCTAACCAGTTGTAAACGTATGAGTAATGTTTTATCTGCTGTACCCTCATATGAAGAAAAACCTGTTTTGTGTAATGTAGTTTCTTCTATTTCTCAGATCACTACTCATTATTTTAATTGTGTTTATGAATGTGTAGATACTATATCCAGGGTTGTTGCCACTGGTGCTGTGTTAAGAAGCTTTGCTTGTCTGGGTTCACAGAACCTCCTAGAAGATTCAAAAATTAGATTTTAAATTTTGTCCCTCGTCCATTTTTTGGCAAGAAACAAAATAAACAGTCTAGTAAAATTCTGGTAAACTGATTTAAAAAAAGCTGGGGAGGTTCCAAAAATAAAGTATGAACCCTCTCCCTCAGAAAAAAAGACATTCAAATAATACCCATGTTTGGCCATCCCTTGTCCCTTCCAAAAAGTCTGAACTTCTATTTCTCTCTTTGGCAACAGATTGTTTCAGACAAATGGGTTCAGAGGCTGATTCAGCAGGGTTACAGATGGCAGTGGGAAGAAATTCCTCTATTCATGGGAATTTTTACACATCCACCAGCCCACCTCCCTCTGTTCCTTCCTGTCTTACAGCAAATGTTGTTTCAGAGGGTAATAAAACAGTTCCTTATACCCATTTGGGAAAAAGGTTTTTGTTCAAGAGTGCTTTGAGTGCCAAAGAAAGAAAATACCTGGAGACCAGTTCTGGACCTTTCTTTCCTAAATCAGTATGCTTAGGTGCACAAGTTCAAAATGTTTTCACTTCACAACTTGTTTACCCTTCTTCCTCATTTAAGTTTTTTGATAATCCTAGATTTAAAAGATGCTTATTACATTACATATTTCATACATTTCATAAGGTTTTATGTGTCTGGACCACACTATCAGTTCTCTGACTTATCCTTTGGATTATTCACGGCTGCAAGAGTGTTCACAAAGTGCCTTAACTCTTGTCATAACCTGTTGCAGGATACAGGGTATCCTCATTGTTCCATATTTAAATCCTTTGCTTATCTTTGCAACAACTTTTTCAAACTGCTAGGAATCTCTCACTTGGCTTAGAGATCTCCTATGCAAGCCAAGATTCCAAGAAAACATCCAAAAGTCTTTTTCACTCTTTCACACGGGATTGTGTTGCAGGGGTGTCTGCTAGGCACCTCATTCCAAAGGGCTATTGTTCCACAAGAGCTAAATTGATATATTTAGATATATTTCAGTGTTTTTCTGTTCATACTGTGGTCACTTTGAAGGAATACCTCAGGATTTTGGGTTTCATGGCATCTATGATTCTCATGACATCTCCTGCAAAGCTCCACATAAAAAAGATCCCCTTCTACCTCCCAGAAAAAAGATCCCCTTCTACCTCCCAGATGTTCTAAGCTATACTAATCTACCCATATAGCTTAGGGCACTGCACCAGTGATCAATATGATGAACGTAATACAGTTGTGTAATTAAATCTACCATAACAGTAGATCTGCAAATGATTACTGCTGCAGTAACCACTCCCTCCCTTAATCTCCCTTGTTTTTTTATTTTATTTATTTATTTTTATGCAAGGGTGTGGACGTTTGCTTTTTGTTGCTCCTAACACTGTTCCCTCATGCCTTAGCCGTCCTTTCTCAGGTGGCATGAAATCTCTGAAGGGCTTGTCGCCCAAACTTGTCTTTTAGTCGGGTCTATGTCAGAAAAACAAAAGATCAATGTCTCGAACACTCATATGAGTGAATATTCCAAAACTCAAAATTGCCCCCCGCTAAATATATATTCCAACTCCAAGATCGCACTACAGTGAGGAAAGGGCAAATATTCTGATCCACATTGTAGTGCAAAAAAAAAAATAGCAATATCGAGGTTTGAAATATTTGCTCATGTGAGCGCTCGATATTTCAAACATTCGTTGTTCTAAAATAGACCCTTTTAGTCAGCTCAGCTCAAGCTGGTTAATGGTTTGGACATGTGGTAGGAGCTTTACAAGGTGGATAGAGGTTGCATCCTAAGCAGGATATAGGTTCATAGGTTCATAGGTTAGTACTAGGTTAACTGCCCTTGCGAGCCATTTTAAGCCAGCTAGCCATCCCCTTTGTGAGATTCAAACCCTGCACCTTGTGTTTGTAAGGCAAACACCTTAACCATCAGGCCACCCTCCCAACCCATATAGTTTAGACTAGTGCAGCAGTGATCAACTGAACATCTACTCTTATGGTAAGTTTACTTACACAACTGTTCTTTCTGATATGCATTTTAGTTTTGAACACTTGCTACTCAGCAGGCATCACATATTGAATTATTTTCATTTAGGGATTTATAATACATTACAATATCTAGGTATGCCCAAACTAATTATATTATCTTGATGTCTATGTGGCATACAGGTGATCTTTAAGAGAAAATGTGTTTGGCATTTATTTTATTATATAAAATTGAATGTATGATTTATACATAAACATGTATGTGTGCCTTCCAGTTTGATATATGAAAAAGAAATTTTTGATTTGGGTAATTCAACTAATAGATGTGATATTGACATTTAAATTAAAACAGATTTTTCTTTCAATGTAGTGCAAGCAAAGAACATTCATAAATGGTGGTTTATTATCATCAAAAGCACTAGTCCATGTTACATTCCTCCCATAGTGATTGTTTCACTTTATGCCTCATGTTCAAATAAGCCAACTTTCTTTAGGCATTTTTTCAGATCCTGTCTTCTTCTAACAACCATGACTTTATTCTGGGTGGGGCACTGGGGTTTAACTTTGGGATCACCACATCTTAAACAAACTGAAGGAGTAGTTATAAATCCATTGCAAGAAATGACACTGGGGAAAGACCAAAACACTTTAATAAAATGTTTAAAAAAAAAAAACACAAATCCACAAATCTGCACTTGGTTAAGTGCTTTCATTTTAATGTACTTCATCAGAGCCATCATTGTTAGTTTTTTTAAATTTTATTTAAGTGCTTTGGTCTTGTCCACAGAGTCATTTCTTGCAATGGATTTATAACTATACCTTCAGTTGGTTTATTTGTTTGGGAAGAGGTGTTTGTGCAAGTAGAACATGGACTGTTATCCTGCGGTTATCACCACATCTTAAATGGATAGGGAAGGGGCAACTGTGCATGTAATAAGACAGACCCACAATTAATACATGATTTTATAAATCTTCAGTATCTAATTGACTCATATTGTGCTCTATAACCATTGGGCATGGATTTCACTTTTTCATTATCATTAATATCCTGACCAAAGATCGGTGCTTTTTTCTTTGTAAATCCCTTCAAAAGTTCAGTATTTCATATAACTCAGGACAGAGGTAATTCTCAGACCACTCATTAATTCATCTTAAAATAGCTTTCTTTCCAAACCAGTATCATCTTGAGCTGGAGACTGGATCCACATATATTTAAAGGGAAGAATATCAAAGAGCATGTTAAATCATTAATAAAGTTCTAATCTGGAAATCATCAAGATAATGATATTTGTTTTTATCTTTGATGGGCTGAATTTGACTTTAAATGAGACATTCTTATTAGCAAAACAACTAGCCTGAAAAAAATACAAATGAGAAAAAAAATTGACCTTTTAAAATTGTATGTCACAGCTTGATACTGAACTTTGGCATTTTTTTGATCTAGATAAAAGTAATTCTTTACCATAGATAATAACCCCACATTTCTATATGCCTCACCCCAAATACCTCAAACCAGTCTCTTTTTTAATCCAAAATAGATGCAGCTTTTCCCTCAAACATTTTTATTACATCATCTTAAATGAAGTCATTGTTGTAATTATATAGCATCAGTTTCAAATAAAGATGACTTGTATAACCACAATCTTTATTCTCAGTTTTTTCATAAATATGAAGAACTGTATACTTCAAAAAAAATTCACGTATTGATGAAGTAATGAATATCCATATGCTTTGACCCTGGATAACTGGTCAGTAAAGTAAGCACAGACAGTTAGTTCACTTGATGAAATTAAAGTTGCAGTCTTAGGTTTGGATGGTTTTGATATCTTTTTTTAATAAGATCTGTTAAACAAATAAGCTCAAGAAATAAGGAGAGATTGTGATTTTGGATGCAGACTCTTAAGGAGAACAGCCAAAATTATACAGAGTATTATATTCATAAAATAGCAGGGAGTATTCTAAGAAGCAAACCAGCACGAGAATGGAGAAAAGAGATTTTGCTGATAGGGATGACTGTGGTCAGCGATACAGATAATAGGTAAGAGGGGGCTGGAATTTATTGGAGAAAACTGGCAAAGGAACCAATGTACTGGGAGAAAATAGCTAGAAAGGGAAAGGTAATAGCATAGGAAGAGGCCAAGAATTTATTTGGATTGCAGGTTAGAGATTGCCTTCCCTATCAAGGATTGATGTCAGAGTATAGGCAAAGAGAAAGAAATAGAGGGCTCGTAAATGAAAGACCAGCACTGGTAGAGTTTTTAATAGACACTAGAACAGAAGCTACAGTTAAAAAAGGAATAATTAGTAAAGCATATAAAATACTACATGATAATTATAAAAATCAATCCTAGAAGCTTAGAAAGGATTGGGAAGAGATAGTGGATAAGCAATTCACAAAGAGACAATGTGAGGATATATATATATATATATATATATATATATATATATATATATATATAAGGGTACGGGACATTTTGACTCCAGATGCTTCAACCCCAGACAGTTTGACCCCATTGAAATGACAAGGCAAAAAAAAAAAAATAACCCATAGACATTTTGACATAAAGAAAAATAATGTTATGTACAGCTTGTGCATCCACACAGTTACTGAGACAATGTCAAAGACTGACTAAAAAAAAAATCATATAATAATATTATTAATGTTAATTTAAAATAATATTGTTTGCAATGTTAAATAATATTGATTTTAAAGTTAAGTTAAAAAATTATTAATTAAATGAATTATATTTACATATTAAATAAAATGTTAAATAAATTAACATTTACATATAAAGAGTTAAATAATCAATTCCAGTGAAAAAATCATGATTGAAAAATTAAGCAATAAAATGCATTTATAAAACTTTAAAAACTTTTTGTAAATAATTGGGGTAAAATAGTCCAGGGTCAAACTGTCTACTAGCTACTGCTATAGACAATAAAGGTAAATTTAAACATAAAAGTGTATACAGTTGCATTGGGATTGAATCATCCGGAGTCGAATCTTCCTGCTTCCTATATGTGTATCTCCAAAATATGCAACAAAGTGTAGAAGATTTAGGATCTTTGCCTGGAAGTGTTTACATAGATATTTTTATATCCCAAGTAGACTCCAGAGAATTTTTCTTCAGGTGGATAGCTAACGTTGGAGGTGTAACGGGCAAGAAGGAGGTAGCTAGGAACATATTTGTTGGGACTATGGGCAGACTTTAGGGATTCCTGCAGACCGCTGTGTCAGAGATGCTGGGTGAGTGGATTGGACTGACTGGGAAGATGATTTTTTTGAGTTATGCTACAGAATCGGAATTGCCTACACATAGTAAATCCTTGCTGAGTCTAATTATGTTGGCTGCCAAAAAAGCAATTAGTAGAAAATGGAAATCAAAATCTAGACCAACTTAACTAAAAGTAGTGAATATAGTAACAGAGATAAAACAACTGGAATTTGGATCTTTACAAAAGAGAACAAGCAAACTACTTAGGAAAAAATGGGAAGTGTCGGAACAATATATGCAGACCAGGAATGAGGTTTAATAAGCGGGATTTGAATGAGTCATATAATGCTTAACTGACAATGACTGGATAGTTTATAAGTGATTTATAATGTTTGCAACTACAGTTGTTTCAGTGGTGTCTGCGATGTAAACTGTTTGCAACTAAAGTGGTATCATTTTGTATGTTTTTCATTTATATAAATGTAAGATTGCCTTCATCATATGTGAACATTTAATAAAGATGTTTGGAGGGGAAAAAAGATATGTTAAACAAATGGTATTCATGATTATATTTAAATTTTTAATATCATCATTTTTTATCCTTGAACCCAATTTAGATCACATTCTTGTAAATTAACATCATATTTCACTAATGAATCTAGATAATAAAATATAATTTGCCATTTTAGATAAAGATTCTAATTAGTAGCCAATGAGGTTAGATCAGAGTTCCTGTCAGGTTTTGTGGAATCAACACAGAAACAGGATAATATAATAATGGAGATGATTTTATTTCATAAGATAAACATTGGTAATCAATATGCATTTTTTTTTGTTTTTGATTCAAATAAAGCTTTTGATAAGTTCATGTCCTTTCTCATTTCACTATTGAATACTTTGCATTCCTGGACAGTTATATGCAAGTTATAACATTTTGTCTTGTTATAAACACAAGCTATCTACTCAGAGTAGGATTCTAACAGGTGCTGGGTACTGTTACCTCTGTCACCATATGTGTTTATTCTATCTTTACAACCATTCTTTTAAAAAAATTCTTCAGTTGCCTAACAGGGATTATAGCATACGTATATTATATGTATATTAATATCACTTGTTTTGCAGATGGCATTATCTATTTTCAGAACCAACAAAAGCCTTCCTTCATTTGCTAGAGATTATGAGAGATGCACTCTTTTTAAATGTTCCTATGAATGCTTCTAACTGTAGAGCTTATTCTTTTTATGTCTCAGTTTTACTAGCAAAGTAATCCATGTAACTTACTTTTGTGAATCTCTGTATAAATCTCTAACTTTATTCACTGTTTCCCCCATATATGTTGATGAACGTTTACTGCTTTTATTGTTTTTTTTTCTTACATGTTTATGCATTTCTATTATTTGTATATGTATTTGTAGTTTCATATTTGTAATTTTTTATTACTGGAGCTTTCCTCCATGGGCCTCCCCCGAAAAAGGACCTATGTCCAGTCAGACTTTCCTGGTAAACAAATGTAAAATAAAATAAATAAATAAACAGTTACAACAGAGGGTCTAATTATAAATTAAGCCTTGACAAATCACCTTTATTTCCCACTAAAGAGACCAGTAATGTAATTCATTCATCCCTGGTGTATGGCATTAACATTTCACTAACTGAGCTTAAAATACCTAGAAGTCAAACTATACTTTTATACATATAAATTTTAATTTAACATTGCACACAATTAAAACTAATATGGAAAACTGTACTAAACTCAGGTTTACTCTACTTCTCAGATTTAAGGTTAGAATGAATGCATTTCCTAAGATATTTAGATATACTTCTGTAGCCAATCAGTCTCTCTTTTTCATTTTATTTTCTACAAATCAGCAAATAAATAATCTTCATAGTTTCTTTTGAATATTAGTAATCCCCATATTAAACAGTCTGTCATATACACAACACAAATGTGTCTTAAAACTACTTAATTTTATATTTTCTGTCCCATTTCTACATCTGTTAAATGCATCACGGAACATTTCAGTGCAAAATATAGTAATCCCCCTCTCTGGATCAAAATAATCAGATATTACATAAATAGCCTAGGTATTTGATCAAATCATTTATTGATAAGATACATATTCCCCAAAACCTGCCTCATACCTCAAGCTGTTAATATTTGGTACTTGTCATGTTCTGAAGTAACTAGATCTGTTTAAGGAATTCTTTGTGCTATAACCCCTCACTGATAATCCTAATAACCCCTCACTGATAATCCTAAAGCATAAGTAAACAATGACCTTTTAGACTGTTTCATTTTCCTTTGCTGAAAGATATTTCCTGGTACCATATCACAGAAATCAGCATATTGATTTCTGTAGCAGAAATAAGGGATCTCTCTTACCTGAAAGTGCTACTTTGCCACTAAACTTGAATAGGATAGCTGACTCTAAACTTTCTCTTATCTTTAGGTATGCTAACATGAAATTTTCAGACTAGTTGCATTATGACTGAGTTAACTTGAAAAATAAATATTTAATTTCTTGACATCTCAACTTTAAATTTCACTTATTGTTTTAATACTCATTGGCTGTCAGGAATAAAAGAACCAAAATGTATTCAGGCTGGGTAGTGGTTTGAAACAACAATAGATAAAACAATTTACTTTATTCTAAATTTATACACCAACAGTTTATGGCAATACATAATCCCTACCTGACTCCCGACAAGCTAGCTGATATGGGTAGATTAATATCACCTAACTACACACTGTGTGATAAAGCTGTAGTAGCAGATGTATTCCACAGTTTGGGAATACAGAACATATTAATTTTGCAGCAGTAATAACATTTTGAGGAGATTTTTCCCCACGCCGGTCTGCTTTGAAGTAATTAGAGTGAAATAAGGTCAATAATACAGCAGTGTGCAGATATGAGGTGCATATAAACTTGGAGACATAGTCGGTGTAAGACATTCCTAACTAAATATTTAAATAAAACACAATCAAGTATGGACCATCCTGT